>NW_026600576.1:0-191028 GCF_029448725.1 Salvelinus fontinalis | reverse complement strand
AGAGGAAGATCCTCAGAGCATCAGGCCTCATCCCTGCACAGAGGGAGGGGATCCTCCAAACAGCCAGTGTCCTTGTACAGAGGGAGGGGATCCTCTCAGCAGCTAGCGTCACTGCACAGAGGGAGGAGATCCTCCGAACATCAGGCCTTATCCCTGTACAGAGGGAGGGGATCCTCCAAACAGCCAGTGTCCCTGTACAGAGGGAGGGGGTTCTCCCAGCAGCTAGCATCACTGCGCAGAGGGAGGAGATCCTCCGAGCATCAGGCCTCATCCCTGAAGAGAGGGAGGACATCCTCCTCATAGACAGTGTCCTTGCACAGAGGGAGGGGTTTCTTCCAAAAACTACTGTCACTGTGCGAAAGGAGAAGATCCTCAGAGCATCAGGCCTCATCCCTGCACAGAGGGAGTTGATCCTCCTGAAGGTCATCGTCCCTGCGCACAGGGAGTGGATCGTCCCAAAGGCTAGTGTCCCTGCAGAGAGGGAGGAGATCTTCCTCACAACCAGTGCCCCTGTGAAGAATGGACACAATCATCCCCATGGTGGCACCACTGTGGAAATGGGATGGTGGAGCATGTACTCCACCTGTGGATTTCTATTCCAAGAGAAGAGGTCACTTAAACTTACCTAATTAGTACAGAAATTACCATTGTGATAGCGTGAGAATTAGCTGTGATAGGTAAAATGTATGGCTCATGTGAGTGTATATCTGTAATACTTTCATGCATTTTCTACATAACAGGTTTAGCTCCATTTTACTTTGACATTAGTCATTTAGCGCTCTTATCCAGAGCGACTTACGAGTGTATACATTTTCATACTCCAGTGAATCTCTCCAGGATTTCACATGGATTTTTTTGATATTTGCGGATAAATATGCTAGATTTTGCAGCAATATGCATTTGTTTTGTCCAATTTGTTGCAAAAATGCACTGTCAAGAGAAAAAACTGTGTTGATGTGTGGCTTGATTGAACCATATTATGCAGTAAATGTGCGGTGATTGGTTGAAATTGCGAGCTCTCTTTTTGTACTGTGGTAATGGGTCAGTTCTATGCAATAATATTGTGATGACGGGACTATTTTATGCAGAAATTGTTTGGTGATTGATCAAATTTGTAAGCACTCGCATAATATGCAGGGAATTGTTGATTTTGCAACCAAAACAATGTGATCGCAGAGTCCTGGAGTAACCTCCCAGTTATCCCTGTGACTGCGTGTAGGTTAAGATTGGGTTGTAACAGAGTATCAGAGCGAGACGTTTCTACCTGTCAGCTAGTAATTGTTCTGTATGGTGACATGAGCAGAGTGGCCTGACTTCTCCCACTTATTACAGATGTCCGACTTAGATATGTTGAGCATCCTGCTATGATGTCCATCACCAAGCCGGAACACTCCGAGGCCAACCCTCAGTGCCAGACTGGCAGCCGGCCGGTGGCTGAGCCCGAGACCCCTGCTGTTCACAATAACAGTGGAGGCTGGCTCAGCTGGGTCTTTGGTAGTGGAAGAGTTAATAAGAAGGAGGTTCATCTACCTGAGGACAAAGACAGATCTGTAAGGAACTGGTTATTAACACTATATTCTATGTAGAGACAATTGAGTGGATTTAAAAAAAAAAAACGATTGTGGCTTGCTTCACATTGCTAATATCTTCATCCTCAGATTGTCCGGGATCCAACTCTGCACAGATGGGTTAACAAAACTGAGCCCAAGGCTGAGGTACACACTTAAATTCAATGAAATTAAAAACAGTGAACAACCATTGTATTTTAACTGTGATAATATTACTAACAATTTGGAAAATGTGTTGATGTTTTTTACAGAACAAGTGTGTACCACCACCTCCACCGATGGGGACATATGGATATCAGGGGAACACTGGCAGTGTCCCCGAAGGAGTGAATCCTTACTCTATGAAAGCAGGTGAATATTGCTTTAGAATACATGTGGTTTAACCAAGACTGTCAGCCGATCATAGATGTCCCTGGTGGTCTCCTGCTAACACCTTTCCCACTACCAGCAGGTCTATGGGGCAGCAGATACCCTACAATGCATTACAATGATGGGACCAACTCAAAGCCTCCAAGCCATGGGCCTGGACTCCTTCCTAGATAGCTCTCTGGCTTGCTCCCTCCTTCACACTTTGACCTCATGGCACCAATGGTTGTGCCACCTGACACTCTACCCTACTGAGGTATGACTCTACAAAAAAACTTCCAAATTGTATCCATTCATCATTAACTGAGATTTTTCTTTAACATAGCAAGTGGCTGAAATAGCAAGGATGTTAACTATTTTTTATTTTTGTTCAAGAGGCCATTTGCCCAGAGTGGATTTGCCATACATAGATTTTTTCAGCTTTAAAAATCTTCAGCATAAAAAAGTATTAAAAGATGATCTTTTAATTAAATCTCTCTTTTGTGTCCTCATGTTCACATTAATTTGATGTGTTCTATCATCATTTACAATGCTTATTACTTCTGCATTTCTTTACAGACAAGTGTATATTATACACATATATTTTATTTTAGACATTACAAAAACATATTTTTGTGCATTTTGGATTTCCTACATATACCTGTACAGACAAGTATATTTTATACATATCTATTTTTTTAACGACATTTTTGTATGTATTCCATAGACAGAACTACATATATTGGAATCGAACGTTCGCAGAGATTGTTTTGACTGGAGTGATGCTTAGGACTTCATTAAAAAATCTATCCCGTTTTATTTTACCACTACAGTCTGTTCGTCGGACGAAACTGGAGAAAAATAACTAGTGTCGAAAGTAAACATCGGCACCTCGATGGTGTCAACTCTGCTTATGTCTGCGTAATGAAAAGGTAGGGGGGAAAAGAAAAAAACATCTGGTCTAGCGATCGATGACAAATTAAATGGTGCCCGTGTAACAGTTTTACTTCTGTCCCGAACCAGTGACCCTTTGCACACATATACAACAGTTACCCATCGCTCCACAAAAGCCGCGGCCCTTGCAGAGTAAGGGGAACAACTACTGCAAGGTCTCAGAGCGAGTGACGTCACCGATTGAAACGCTATCAGTGCACTACCCCCCAAACTAGCTAGCCATTTCACACCGGTTACATCCAGCATAACCCCTCATTCAATTACGCCAGTGGCAAACAGTGAAATGTGAGGAGCAGGAACAGCTATAGCCCTCAAACTCACCTCTGGGTCTCAAAGCCAGTTCCACTGCATTTCTCCATTGTTCTCCTGTCATCGGGGACTGATCTAGACCTGGGACACCAGGTGGGTGCAAGTCATTATCAGTTAGAACAGAAAACCAGCAGGCTCGTAGGGCAGGGGAGCGTTTCCCAAACTTGGTGTGCATTTTGGTTTTTGTCCTAACACTACACAGCTGATTCACATTACCAAAGCTTGATGATTAGTTGATTATTTGAATCAGCTTTGTAGGGCTAGGGGAATAAAAAGAAAATGTGCAGCCCTTTGGGGTTCAGGTGACTGAGTGTGGGAAGCCTTTGTCATAGGGTGAAAGTTGAATACCCCTGGACTGTAGGCTGCACACCTTGGGTCAAATATTAGATTCTGTAGCTGTGTATTTTATCAAAACAATTCTGTTCTACAATGGTTCCTTTCCTTAGTTCAGGGTAAGTAGTAGCAGGCCTAGAAGAGTCTTATGCGACGCAAACATTTGAGTTGTGTTCTTCCTCCTTTTAATCAATCATAATAATTTGTCAAATGCCTTACAGGTTGTTTTGGCTATTGTTGGCAGCTGTGGGCATACAAGCACAACAGAAACCTTCTATAAGTATGCATTTTTCACCCTACAAGTTCAAGCACTAAGCGTTTGACAATATATATTTTAACTAACCTTTCCCATTCCAGATGACCTCAACGCTGAATGCCTTGGTAACGTTATTCGTTTGAGTGTCGCTCCTCTTTTTAAAGAGGTTGATGCTGTCTTCAGTGAGTTTGTCTCTTATGATTCTCCTTTCATAATTCATGAATTGATATTGTTTGTCAACTATTGTGTTCACACCATCTCCATCCCTTCCAGATGACACACAAATCATAAACCTGACGCCTGGCCTTGCTACTCAGTGTGGATTCAGCTTTAAATTTGACCCCATGGGGAATGCCATGTTTTTTGCTTCTCTTCAAAACTGCTTTTCCCAAAACATGGTAACCCTAAGCACTGTAGTGTTTGCCTTTCAGTGTCACTGCATTTGCAACCCATAATGTAGCAACGTCATTTTATTTAACCTTTGACATTGAGTCATGCTGAGACCAGACTCTCTTACAGATAAGCCCTGTATACACAAAGATACCAGTCAATATGTGCATCACTAGATGAAAAATGTAATAATTGAAAACAAATGCATTCTTCAGTAAAAAGGTCCTCAATAAGCCTGAGTTGCTAATTCATACAATTTTAGAGCATGGAGGTTATTAGAAGTACGGTGTCAGAAACATTTTAAGCAGTTTTACCACCCCTGGGTCTGCTATCTCTTACCTCTACGTTAACGATGACGTAAGGTACAGCAGAAGTTTATGGAGGGCTTTCAGAGGGCCAGCCAACTTTCTGATACAGACTGCAGTGATTTGTACTACTGAGCTTTTCTCCTGTAGTGTGGCTTCAATACAGTGGCAGCTGCATTCATATAGGCAATTTTGCCACAGTCTATAACTTGCATGAACGTCAACTGAATTATTTGTTTTCTGCTATATAATGAAAGGCTTTAATTATTTTTTTCCTTCCCCCTTCATTTTAGGATGATAAGATGTTCAGCTTGGTCATGCAGTTCAGGCTGCCAGGAAACCACATGAATGAAGACCCTGTGTATAGAGTGGGCAAAACCTGTAGCTACACCATCTGGACCTCCCGAGAGATTCTGTGCGACCGCAACTACATGGAGGCAAGTGAGCAGAGCATGCCCCAAAGGACATGTTTACGGTCGAGCTTGTTGTACTGCCTGTATAAATGATCTGTCTAGAGCTACAACTGTCCAGTGTTTCATTTCTTCTGCTTCTGTGACACAAAGTAGAGGGTCTTGACTCTCTCAATTCAATACTCCTTAATTTAAGGAGGTGAGTGGACAGATTGAGAACTGGCCCTTGATTTCGTATTGTATGGGAGGGAGAAAATGCATAGGGAATAATGGCCTTTCTTCTCTAGGTGTCTGTCAGAAGGACTCTTCCAGACATCCAAACCGTCCCTGAACAGCCCACTGGAGGCCCGAAAGCACGGAGCGGCAACTTCCGGAGAGGAGCTGAGGTAGCCATATTTCAGTTTCTGTAATTTCACTACAAGATGGCGCTATTTGTTGACAATTTGTTTAATTCCTGTTTCCATTTCCTGAGACAGGCTGTTGCTTCAGGATACAAAATGACAACAGTTGTCTTTAGTCCTAGCAAGAAGGTCATGAGTGTGGATGAGGTCCAAAGAAAGGGCTATGCAATAGCCAACACTCCCACACGGCTGGTGTTAAGAAGCCCTCATAATGCAGAGGAGACATACCTCCAGAATGTAAGCTGACTTTCTCCACTTCTTCCATGAACTGGGTCATGTTCAGTAGAGCAAAAATTTGGAAACGGTGGCCCTACCTGAACTCTGCAACATATTGTTAATACGGTGTGCCCTACTGAACACGGCCCTGGTGTGGTTGCCCCCTGAACAGGTAGCTGGGGTTCCGATGCGGGTGCTCTCAGCCTCAACCTTCTTTGAGCAGAAGTGGCTGGTTACTCGAGTAGATGCCACGGCTGTTTGTCCAACACCAGGTTGAGTGTGAAATAATGGACTAACTTGGCAAATTAAGATCCTATGAACCCAATTCTTAATTGGCTCCAGACAAGACTTTGATTTGTTTTCAGTTGCAAAATGTTCTGTTATGATGTGTACTTGGTTTCTTGTTTCACTGCAGGGGCAGTGGCCTTTACTCCAGAAGTGATCACCTGGTACATGCCCAAGCACATAGACCCACTTTTCTCCTCTGATGCCTTCACCATGTTGGAGGTGTACATGGGAATTGACGCTAAGAGGCTGGACACTGAGGAAATGGCTGCCAGAAACTACTCGGTTTTAGTCAGAGGCTCATATTATTGTTGAAATTCCGGTGGGGGCGGTTGGCGGCTATTTCAAGGTCAGCTTTGGATGAGTGACATGTTCCTGTTTAATTTCTAAATCAAATCTTATTTGTAGAGGCCTTTTTACTGCAGCAGTTGACAGTGCTTTGCAGTAACCCTTTGCCATCTCTCATGGGATAACTCCTAGAAATGTTGTCTTCTGTTAAATGTTTCTTAGTGATTAATTGTCTGCTTAATCAGGCTAATATACAATGGATTGTTGGGTGTGTGTGTATACAGCCTGACACATTGGATTTGAAAATCGTGTGAATGTTGCAAAAAATGACACTTAAACATACTCTACTGTTTATCCTTCAGCCGCTTGAAATTTGAGACCAAATATCCACACTAAAGTATTGTTTACCTGACTTTTTAGGGAGCCGGTAGCTTTGCCACTCAACTGAATGCAAGCAACGTTCGGTTACACTCGGCTACTGTTTACATATTGTGTTTACTTTGCGTGGCGGTCGCTTTGGAAATGCAAGTTGACAACCATATGCCTACCAGCTCTCTAAAGTCGGGTAAACAGATATTGTCTTAAATTACGAGCGGCTGAAGGACAAAACACACAGATAACCGGTAGAGTAACATTCTGGCTTGTAAGGAACATTTAGCTGTTTTTGCACTCCACTTGTGTATTACAGCCTGACTGCATCACTCGTCTCCCTTTACAGAGCCATATTCAGGATGACCAGTACTTTGTCACTTACACCATTGAGCCCATGCTTGAGTTGCTGTGGATCGAGGAGGTCGCACACGAGGACACACGCTACAAAGTCCTCTTCCCTATCACAACACCTCCGATGGCCAGGCCTCCACAAGTTCGCAACTGTGAGTCTGGTTTAGTTAAATAGTGCCTATGGTAATTTGGGATGCCTGAGTTGTTCATTAGGCACAAAACAGAAGAAAATGTACTGAAACGGGGAGGCAATAACAAATGTCCATTTTCGACTTCAATTGTACCGCATTTCAAAATGTTTTTTTTGTTTGCCAATGAACAGACACGCCCTTAGACACAGTTCCTGAGCATGCAGTGTTTGTGCTTGAGTTGGGAACCTTCAACCTTGATGTGGAGCTGCTGAACATCACCTTTCCCACCATGGTGCTAACTGTTGCAGAGTGCAACGCCAGAGGCTTCAATGTTCAGGAGCAGAGATCCCTGGACAACACCTTGAAGAGCTTCAGGATGGAGGTGCCCTTCTCAGACCCGGTGGTCTTTAAGGAGGTGTGTGTCTGTTAAATTCAAAGCAACACGCAGTGATTTGTACATGCCCTAATAAGTGGGCCACCAACAAAATATAAATAATGGCTCAAGTGTACTTTGTATCCCTCATTTACTCAAGTGTTTCCATTATTTTGGTAGTTGTATGCAGTCACTTGACAATAGTACTGAATTTAGAGGAATGAGTGCAACATTACTTTAAGTATATAGTTTGTTTTAATAGTCCCCGTATGTACTTAGTTGTCACTTGATATTGAATAGAGTTCTGTTACAACAATAATGCTATCAATTGACCAATGCTTTTAACTTCACTACAGAGAAGGGCGGAACAAGGTGTCACAACCTTCACTCTTCAGCTGATCTACGGCCTGGTCGTCTTTCCAGAGTACGCTCCTTTCTCTCACTCTGCCGTTGTGGACGCTGTACTGCTGGACATTGGTATGTCTCTGGACTAGGCCAAACTACTGTTGAATGGCTTCCCCTCGTTAAAGATTGCAGTGAAAGCCCAACTAGCCATACTGTAGGTTTTTCCTATGCAGTCTCTCTACAAAGACAATGTTAAGCTTTAGAGTATTTGGACCCAGTGTCCTGTTCCTGGTTTGCCAGGATCGTGTTTTTATTCTGAACAAAGTTTTCTCCTTGGACAAGTTCAAGTAGTACCTTCCTGTTTTTTTGTGCTTAATGAACACAACCCTGTTTGTCCTTGTAGTGCCACCCTCAGTCACTGGCAACTGTGATCAGGAGAACTTTCACATCACTGTGGACTACAGGAACCAAGATCCCTTTTTCGTGGTCTTGGTTGGCAAGCGGCTGCTTAACCATGAGCTTGCACAACAGTATTTGACAGAGGGCGACGCAGACTTCACCATCACGTTGCCCTTCTCTTCGCCGGACGCAGTGTTTGAGGTACGATGCTCTCCCAAAACATGTTAACCTAAATTGCAGCAGCTAGCCTCGCTTTCCTTACCCTGTATACATGCATACAATATTGGACTAATGAACTCTCCCATTGGTTCCCAGTCGGTTCACCCGTCCTCTGTCAGGAGCAGGCTGGATGTGGCTCTGTTGAATCCTTACAACAACATGACCATCAAACACTTTTCCCTGGCTTGCAGCTTCCTCAAAACGCTGACTGGTTGGTTCTCAAACAATTACTTCCGATAAATAGTCGTTTGACATGGTTACCAAACCTGGGTTTCTTGCAAATACTGTGAGTCTAATAGTAGTGCCAGATGGGCATGGTTTGCACTTTTGGTGCTATTCCATTGGTTCTACTGGGCTCAATGAAGTGTAACAAATACAGAACCTGTCTTTTGCTCCCCCACCCCCAAGAGTGTTTCTCTAACGGAACGATGACTGCGCTGGCGGTCAAGGTGGAGTCTGCTCCCAGTCTGAACCCCGGTCAGCTGACCCTGAGCGACCCCGCCTGTGGTCCCACCTACAGCGACGATCGCTTCGCCTACTTCCACTTCACTGTCAACTCCTGTGGCACCACCAGGAAGGTAAATTGACTATTACCCTGAGGTGATGGGTACTGTGTATTTACGGACTGTTTGCTTCTGCAGGCTGTAATAAGTCAATTCCCCTCTACTACATAGTTTATCAACAATGTCATGCTGTATGAGAACGAAATCTCCTTGCCAGATGAACGTAAGGTGAAGCTGAATGGCACGACGTCTTCAGAGGAGGAATATCAGTAAGTACGCATCACAATTGTAGCTGTTAGATTTTATAGGTTTTTTTCTTCACCAATTGCTCAACTTTGTATACAGGGAAAATGTGCCTCTACTACCAGTGTTTCCACTCCACTGCTTGAAGTTTCCCCTATTGAAGTTGCCTACATCCCTCTTTTTAGGTTAAAGGTTTCCTGCTACTATGTGGTCAACATCACTCGCACATTGGCCTTCCTCACCAGGCCGCGTGACAACGAGCATTTTGCCGAGATTGGGACGGGTCGACAAATGGTCAGAATGAGACTCGCTCAGGGTAAGCGTGCACTAATTAAGAATTTCAACTTGGCCTCTAAATTCTAATCACTCCTGATGATCTGGAAATGGAATATACACTGCTCAAAAAAAATAAAGGGAACACTTAAACAACACAATGTAACTCCAAGTCAATCACACTTCTGTGAAATCAAACTGTCCACTTAGGAAGCAACACTGATTGACAATACATTTCACATGCTGTTGTGCAAATGGAATAGACAAAAAGTGGAAATTATAGGCAATTAGCAAGACACCCCCCCAAAACAGGAGTGATTCGGCAGGTGGTGACCACAGACCACTTCTCAGTTCCTATGCTTCCTGGCTGATGTTTTGGTCACTTTAGAATGCTGGCGGTGCTCTCACTCTAGTGGTAGCATGAGACGGAGTCTACAACCCACACAAGTGGCTCAGGTAGTGCAGTTCATCCAGGATGGCACATCAATGCGAGCTGTGGCAAAAAGGTTTGCTGTGTCTGTCAGCGTAGTGTCCAGAGCATGGAGGCGCTACCAGGACACAGGCCAGTACATCAGGAGACGTGGAGGAGGCCGTAGGAGGGCAACAACCCAGCAGCAGGACCGCTACCTCCGCCTTTGTGCAAGGAGGTGCACTGCCAGAGCCCTGCAAAATGACCTCCAGCAGGCCACAAATGTGCTTGTGTCAGCATATGGTCTCACAAGGGGTCTGAGGATCTTATCTCGGTACCTATTGGCAGTCAGGCTACCTCTGGCGAAAACATGGAGGGCTGTGCGGCCCCACAAAAATGCCACCCCACACCATGACTGACCCATCGCCAAACCGGTCATGCTGGAGGATGTTGCAGAACGTTCTCCACGGCGTCTCCAGACTCTGTCACGTCTGTCATGTGCTCAGTGTGAACCTGCTTTCATCTGTGAAGAGCACAGGGCGCCAGTGGCGAATTTGCCAATCTTGGTGTTCTCTTGCAAATGCCAAACGTCCTGCACGGTGTTGGGCTGTAAGCACAACCCCCACCTGTGGACGTCGGGCCCTCATACCACCCTCATGGAGTCTGTTTCTGACCGTTTGAGCAGACACATGCACATTTGTGGCCTGCTGGAGGTCAATTTGCAGGGCTCTGGCAGTGCACCTCCTTGCACAAAGGCGGAGGTAGCGGTCCTGTTGCTGGGTTGTTGCCCTCTTACGGCCTCCTCCACATCTCCTGATGTACTGGTCTGTCTCCTAGTAGCGCCTCCATGCTCTGGACACTACGCTGACAGACACAGCAAACCTTTTTGCCACAGCTCGCATTAATGTGCCATCCTGGTTGAACTGCACTACCTGAGCCACTTGTGTGGGTTGTAGACTCCGTCTCATGCTACCACTAGAGTGAGAGCACCGCCAGCATTCAAAAGTGACCATAACATCAGCCAGGAAGCATAGGAACTGAGAAGTGGTCTGTGGTCACCACCTGCAGAATCACTCCTTTTTTGGGGGTGGCTTGCTAATTGCCTATAATTTCCACCTTTTGTCTATTCCATTTGCACAACAGCATGTGAAATTTATTGTCAGTGTTGCTTCCTAAGTGGACAGTTTGATTTCACAGAAGTGTGATTGACTTGGAGTTACATTGTGTTGTTTAAGTGTTCCCTTTATTTTTTTGAGCAGTGTAGAATCTTGGAAGGTGTCCTTTACAAAACCATTCCCAAAAATGTAAGCCTTATGATATATTACTCTTGTGTTCTGAGATCTACAGGTGTGGCTATGGCGTAACGTTGAGGAGCTGATTTGGGAATTTGTCAGAAGCCTCTGGTGGGGGGGGGGGGGGTTCATCGGGGCACAACAGGATATGATAAACGTGTGTTTCTTTATGGACAAGTTGAGATCGTACCTCGCTGTTTTGTGCCCACCGGTTGTCTCGTTCTGTGTTCCAGACGCCTCGTATAACACGTTCCACCAGGAGGAGGACTATCCAGTGGTGAGGTACCTGAGACAGCTTCTGCACTTTGAGGTGGAGCTGACCAGGTCCTCTGACCCTAAGATAGCGCTGGTGCTTGACCACTGCTGGGCCACCCCCAATGAGGACCGTGACTCCCGACCCCGGTGGAATCTCATCATTAATGGGTAACTTGTTGTTTTTGGGCCTAAACAAGTGTTATTCCACAGGTGTGGTTCCTGAGTAATTAGCAACCTATCATGCTTGGCAGGCCATTTACTTTGGCTACCGTGGCTATGCCCCCATCCATAGGTAATGAGTGGTCACAATGGTTTGAGCTTAACGATGTGAGCAGTATGCGGTCTGTCACCAGATCTCCACCCAAATGAACACTTATGGGAGATTCTGGCGCGTACCATCACATGCTTGTTATCACTGCAGCGTAGCATTGAAACAGAACGTATGATGCAAACAAACGACTCTAAACCGCGTTGTCTGAAAAGCATCTAAACAATGTTTTGTACTGATGAGAAATAAAGGTCTTCACAACTTTATTCCACCTTTGCTTGTAAAATATATAAATGTTAATGCTATCTAGTCTAAATAACAGCTAGACTTGTTTTACAATGTGCTCACCAGTGATGTGGTACAAGGGAGCCATGTTTGTCAATCAAGAACTCCCTAATCCCATTCACTGTGCCCATTGCCTGAGATCTTAACTTAGTTTGGCCACTTCAGCGTGTGACAAATCTTTGTACTTGTTACGGCGTACACATGACAAGTAGTTTACAATTAACAAATCAAAAAGCCAATTGTCACCTCCCCAAATACAAGCCTAGCTAAACAGTTGCAAGATATAGATCAATCCATTAAGTCCTCGGGAAGTTATTGTGGAGAGGATGATGCAGGAAATGTTACTTGGGGGATTTATCAGTTTTTCTAAGCTAAATACCCCTGGAAAGGGGGGTCTGATCTGGCAACCCTGTGATGCCATGTTCAAATCAACTAACGGCTTGGAAGTCTTTGTCTTGAATGCACTGAAGTCTATGGGGGTACTCCGAGATCCCAGGTGTCTTAAACACCATACGTCAGTTGAGTCTGACAGACGCTTACGTGATAACCCGACTGCATTGTATGGCGTTAGCTCATATTCGGTACCACCTTCAAAAGTGTTTTACACACGTGTCCATTACAATCTAGGCAAGAATCAGAATGCAGGCATAAAACGCTAAGTACATTATACTTAGGGTATGCTACAGTAGAAACGTTACACAGAAAATAAGGCATTTTGATAGGAATGCACGCATGTCCAGTTATTTGTAAGGAAGGCAATGTGGGCACCAGGCAATAAATGTGCCAGGGGGAAAGTTTGTGAGCGGCTGGCAAGCTTGGCTGGCAAGCTTAGCTTGCCTTTCCGATTTGGTTTCATACAACTGCTCTTAACACTGACTGAATACTTGTTGAATTCAGGCACAAGTGACCTCTTGTGTTTAAAACGGTTATGCGCTTAACATAATGGATGGTTCACACGCCTGTGCAGCATGGAAGTTGATGTTTGAAACTGAATAGGATCAGTTGACAGGATCCCTAGAAGTTGATGCCACTTTCAATGGAATTTCCTGTCCTAGAGGAATGCGCTAATTGGGAGTTGCTAAAAATGAACAAAAACCACGGTCAATTGTAGCAGCATCTTGCTAGCCTTATTTAGCTAGCTAATGTTCATATTTAAAAAAATGTTACGACACAGCTGGGTTTGTCATAAGCATTGATTTGGGTGAGCACTTTGCCACAGATGGACACCGCTGGCCTAATTTTTTACTTTGCCATCTTCTCAAGAATTTAAATTGGGTAACCTATTGAAAGATGACTTATTTTTCCTACATTGTAATGGACACTGCAACCTTTAGTAGATGGGCTACAATGACTTTGCCCATGATTATGCAGGCTGCAAATGACACTTTATTTTGCGGGTGCCTTTTCAGTATCTGGATACATGTTACACCAAGCAGTGGAGTGAAGCAACTTTATTGGTCAAAACTATTTATTTGGGGGATTGGGTTTGCCAAATGCTATCAAATCACGCAATTTTACAATTTTTATGAAATGGTTGCAAAACCCCAAATTTGGCACAAGGCTCATCTGTCACGGGAGTAACTTTGCAGCGGTTTATTAAATCAAATGTCACCCTGGTGGGGGTGGTAGCAGTTTGAAAAAACAGGCTGATAATGTTTTGTAGATCATAGGAAAAGACACCACATTCACATGGCTGTGCACGAAATGAGCAGTTCAGATTTGTCACTTCAGCTGCAACTATCATACTTGGCTTAAATCGTTGAGTAAAATCCTGAGAAAGCCCTGGCCGTCTGTCAGCTCAAGTGGATTTGTACTGGTGTGGGCGTTTGTCTCAATGTAACGTCTTCAGATTTCACAAATCCCTTTTTGCTAATATCTGTCAGTTAAACAGGAAATGATAAACCTCCCAAAGATGCAAATGACAAGTAGGCCTTAACTGTCAATGCGTAGGTTACTTTGTATAGTAGAGCTGCTCCCTTCACAGAAGTCCTCCACGTGTATCTGATGCCATGGGTGTAGAATATATTTTGTGACCAATTTTTCCGACAGCGGAAGAATTGCTCTGGCGCATTGCATGAAATTCCTAATTAAAATGAAGAACTTATTTTGAAAATATGATACCGACTGTCTATTCGGGAACTAAGGGTTGAACCACGGTCAATTGATCAATATTCAGGTCGCCTGTAGTCTGACCATTCTGGATCATTTAGAATTTGAAGAACCATTTAGAGGGACGTCTCACCACATGAGAATGCATTCATGTCAATGTAATTGAATATACATGTTGGACATACGACGTAGACATTTGACAGCCGTCATTTAACTAGCTATAAAAGCCTTTGCAGTAGACAAAGTAATATTGTTGAGAAATGCTATGGCATTGCTAGTATGACCCTCCCTTGACAAATTTAAATGCATTTTTTTTCTTCAAATAGGCAGCCCAATATCTGTTTTTTAATAAATAAAAAAATATACTAAATCAGATTTTTCCAGGTCTGATGGGCCAAAAGATCAGAAATTAAAACCAACAAACTACTGTCGTGACCTTGAATTATCTGAGGACTGTTTAATTGTTACCCGACTCTAATGAATCGTGTTAGGATTTGGGGTGCCGAGGAAACGGTTTTAAAGATACCGTCTCCCGACTTAAACTCTATACGGTAGAAATCTATTACATTGCTAAAGTCAACTTATTAACCATTACATCGTATCCTCCTCGCAGCTGCAAGAACCCCAGTCTTATGATTCAGTACTATACAAATTGGTTTCATTTATTTACTAGCTAAACACACGGGTCCCTAGTGGACTGACACAATATGATGGCTCCCCCACCCATGGTTCCATAAGGGACACTTATCGTTGTTACATTTTTGCATTAATGTATTTGTGGGATGCCGCCGTGGAAAGGTAGGTGGTTGGGTCTTCTCTCTGATTGGCTCCCTGAGGTCACAATGTCAATAGTTGTCCGTGGCTCCAATGACTAGTCTTGAACGGAACTTCAGGATGGATTTTCCTTTCACTCATTCTGGAAGATGGGCTAATCAACCCTGTCTGTCACGCCCTGGCCTTAGTATTCTTTGTTTTCTTTATTATTTTAGTTAGGTCAGGGTGTGACATGGGGAATGTTTATGGTTTTGGGTGTTGTTTATGGTAAAGGGGTTGTGTATAGTATATGGGTTTGTGTGGAGTACATGTTTCTAGTGTTGTCTATGTATGTTTAGTTGTCTAGGAGAGTCTATGGTTACCTGAATGAGTTCCCAATTAGACAGCTGATTTCGGTTGTCTCTGATTGGGAGCCTTATTTAGGGTAGCCATGGGCTCTCATTGGTTGTGGGTAATTGTCTATGTAAGAACGTTTGTAGCCAGTGTGTGTAAGTGCACAACGTTTGTAGCGTCACGGTTATTTTGTTGTTTTGTTAAAGTGTTTTTGTGTCGTGTTCATCTTCGTGTTATAATAAAAGAAGATGGCTTATTTTCCAACTGCTGCATTTTGGTCCGTTAATCCGCCACACGATCGTGACACTGTCGCTGATTCCTCAGTGGGTGATGAGAGTAGGATGGTTTGGATATAGTAGCAGAATGGTCCCACTGAAGTTAGCTTTTCTAGGTACTTGGCTCAAACAGCTAATCGGCTGTACCAGTGACTGTCTGCCTGAGGGGTGTTTATTCTCCCTCGTGTTGGTATTCAGGTTTCGGACCACTTTGGACATGAGCTGCAGCTCGCCGTCCTTAGGAAGGTGCGTTTAGGGAAGTTCCAACCATTTCAAACGTGTAGCTAGCGACTCACGGTTTTCTGGTCTAATGTTAATTTCAGTTACCATCCTTTTATGCACTCTGGCCGCCGGGGACAATTCTGTCAGTCTGGCCCGCTCTCTGATGTCACTTGTGGCATGGCTACTTACTATGCACATTTTCTAGGAGTTTCTCTAATACGTTCAAAAGTGAATACTGGAACAATATTTCTAACATAAGACTGGTCAGAGATAGAAAAAGAATGTCATGTTGATTCTTATTTTGTGATTTAAAAAAAAAAGAAGGAAATACTGGAACTAGAAAAGTGCTCACACTACAGGTAGGAAGTCTCGAGCCTTTACATTGTATATGAAATATGTTGGGGGTTTTCAAGACCGAGGGGTAAGAGTTTTGGTGGAAAGAGCTGGGTAAAAAATACATTAGTTCATACTGGAGGGTGAGAAGGAACCCAATTCTCCTGTCATTTACAACACGGTGTGAATTGATCTGATCCTCACAGGACAGTCATGACACCATAAGACTTCGTACACAAGGCGGTTGGGGTTTACAGTGTTCTTGTTCCTAACTTAGTCCCTCTCTCTACACTGGCAGTTGTGAGAACCCGGAGGATCCGTACCGTGTAGTCTTCCACCCGGTGGTAGCTGACGCCAGGGTCCACTTCCCCCCTCAAGTCAAACGCTTTGAGGTCTATATGTTTTCCTTCGTCGAGGATGCGGTTGAGCCGAGTGGCCAGGTAACAAATTTCACCCAACAATCTTTATTGGTTAATTTTGTGAGTGGCAATCATCCCTTTTAAATTTCTGACACCATCAAATCTTTGATTCCTAGGTCTTTGTCCATTGTGATGTGGTCATCTGTGACGCCAGTAGTCCCTCTGGCGGCCCCTGTAGTGGACAATGTGTGAATCAGGACAACTCGAAAAGAGGTAGGTCTTGTTTTATGCTTTCCAGACCCTGTCAGACCATAACTGAACTAATAGGTTCTCTCTCTCAACAGGTCAACGACATGTCAAAGACCTCTTTGAGGAGCGTCATTTGTATGTTTCTTCTGGATACATTCTTTGGGTGTAATGTCTTATTCTAACATGTCAAATAAAGTGTTCTATATAACAATTAAGTTTGTTTTACTTGCGTAGCAACAATCCTAACCGTTGGAGCTACCTTAATTGTATCTGATTTGCGCATATACTTTAGTGGATGTAGTAGGCTTGTCATCTGACGTGTGTCAATCAACCCTTTTGTAAGCATGGAACTCTGAACCATCCACCGGAGATAAGTGTTGCGCACCAATTTCCCGTCTAGGATGAACAATGGGGGTCAAAACAAAAGCTTTCCAATGTCCAGTAGGAAGAACTGACTCAATGTTATAGCAGATGGTGGTTTGTGAGGCCAGCAGGGCTGTGGTTGGCTGCAGGCCCCAGGGAGCGCAGCAGTGTTGGGAATTTTCAACAAATTACAACTCACCTTGATACCTCTCACTAGCTTGGTTTCCATCCACATATGGACCTTTCTTTAATGATATACATGCATATCTCAAATGTGGAGAGCTTGACTTCATCACTACTTGTTTTTTGTAAGAAGTGTTGACAAGCTGAATGTACTGAGCTGTCTGTTTCTAAAACTACTAGCGCACAGCTCGTACACCCATAAATACCCCACAAGACATGCCACCAGAGGTCTCTTACCAATCGCCAAGTCCGGACTACGGAAGGTACAGAGTCATGAATACGTTGCATTCTATTCCACATCAGGATCAGATTTAAAGAAACACCTTACGGAACAGCGGGGACTAAAGAGATGCAGCAATTCCTCCTTTTAAAAGTTGCGAGCTTGCACCGCTGGACGGCTTCATTGCTCCAGACCACAAGGGGGAGTTGGCACAGTGGAGGATGAATTAGTTGTGAACATAGATAAATGGGATGTTTAATTTACATAATATGCTTATGTGAGTTGTCATTAGAATGTGTCCCTTTGGACTATACTGTTGGCAGTTGCATGTTTCCCTTCTCAGCTAGGGCTCAGTCATTTGGGACCCAGAGGGGAGATGTCAGAATGGAACATTGTCTTCATATGTGAAGGGATGGCGTGATTACGGGGAACCAATTATCTCTTGGCTCAACAATGTCTGTGCGCAAGTCACTACCCTCAGTGAGCTTGTCCAGGAGTGGGGAGAAGAGGAGGGTTACTTGATGGGATCAAATTTATTTATATAGCTCTTCTTACATTAGCTGATATCTTAAAGTGCTGTACAGAAACCCAGCCTAAAACGGCAAGCAATGCAGGTGTAGAAGCACGGTGGCTAGGAAAAACTCCCTAGATAGGCCAATCCCTAGAGGAACCAGGCTGAGGGGTGGCCGGTCCTCTTCTGGCTGTGCTGGGTGGAGATTATAACAGAACATGGCCAAGATGTTCATAAATTACCAGCATGGTCAAAAAATAATAATCACAGTAGTTATCGAGGGTGTAGCAAGTCTCAAGAGATCACCTCAAGAGTAAATGTCAGTTGGCTTTTGAATGCATTCTCTAGAGAGTTAAACAGCAGGTCTGGGACAGGTAGCACGTCCGTTGAACAAGTCAGGGTTCCATAGCCGCAGGCAGAACAGTTGAAACTGGAGCAGCAGCACGGCCAGGTGGACTGGGGACAGCAAGGAGTCATCATGCAAGGTAGTCCTGAGGCATGGTCCTAGGGCTCAGGTCCTCCGAGAGAGAAAGAGAATTAGAGAGAGCATGCTTAAATTCACACAGGACACCGGCTAAGACAGGAGAAGTACTCCAGATATAACAAACTGACCCTAGCCCCCCGACACAAACTACTGCAGCATAAGTACTGGAGGCTGAGACAGGAGGGGTCAGGAGACACTGTGGCCCCATCTGATGATACCCCCGGACAGGGCCAAACAGGAAGGATATAACCCCACCCACTTTGCCAAAGCACAGCCCTTACACCACTAGAGGGATATCTTCAACTACCAACTTACCATCCTGAGACAAGGCCGAGTATAGCCCACAAAGATCTCCGCCACGGCACAACCCAAGGGGGGGGGGGGGCGCCAGCCCAGACAGGAAGATCACGTCAGTGACTCTCCCCTCCTAGGGACGGCATGAAAGAGCACCAGTAAGCCAGTGACTCAGCCCCTGTAATAGGGTTAGAGGCAGAGAATCCCAGTGGAGAGAGGGGAACCGGCCAGGCAGAGACGGCAAGGGCGGTTCGTTGCTCCAGAGCCTTTCCGTTCACCTTCACACTCCTGGGCCAGACTACACTCAATCATATGACCCACTGAAGAGATGAGGCCTCAGTAAAGACTTAAAAGTTGAGACCGAGTCTGCGTCTCTCATATGGGTAGGCAGACCATTCCAAAAAATTGAGCTCTATAGGAGAAAGCCCTGCCTCCAGCTGTTTGCTTAGAAATTCTAGGGACAATTAGGAGGCCTGCGTCTTGTGACCGTAGCGTATGTGTAGGTATGTACGGCAGGACCAAATCGGAAAGAGGGGTAGGAGCAAGCCCATGTAATGTTTTATAGGTTAGCAGTAAAACCTTGAAATTAGCCCTTGCCTTAACAGGAAGCCAGTGTAGGGAGGCTAGCACTGGAGTAATATGATAACAATTTTGGGTTCTAGTCAGGATTCTAGCAGCCGTATTTAGTACTAACTGAAGTTTATTTTGTGCTTTATCCAGGTAGCCGGAAAGTAGGTTGTCCTGGTTGTCCCCGAGGCCGGTGTCGGTGCGCTGCTGGAGCCCCGCGTCAAGGGAGGGGGGTACTGTCACGACTTCCACCGAAGTCGGTTCCTCTCCTTGTTCGGGCGGCATTCAACGTCACCGGTCTTCTAGCAATCACCAATCCACCTATCATTTTCCATTTGTTTTGTCTTGTTTTCCCACACACCTGGTTTACATTCCCTCATTACTTGACGTGTAAATAACCCTCTGTTCCCCCCATGTCTGTGTGTGGAATTGTTTGTTGTAAAGTGTATGTGCCCTTCAGACTGGTTTGCGATGGGTTATTTCAACCCATATTTTGTTGTTCTGGGAGCCGTTGGTTTTTTCCTCATTAAACTGCTTCGGTTATTACCCAGTTCTGCTCTCCTGTGCCTGACTTCCCTGCAGCCCGTTACGCACCTCTTACAAGATCAATATCTTAGGTTTTGTACCATTGATTTTTCCAAGCGCTGGGATGCGCAGAACTTAGAACGTGCAGAACTTAGAACGCGGAGGTAATGAAATGCCCAGGAAATGGCACAGAAAATTTGGGCCGGTCTCTCCATAAAAGTCAATGGCCACACACCAATACATGGATTTGACAGTCAAACTATTACTTAAATAGCAGTCAACTGTTGTTATTCTCTAGAGGGTCGTGATTCGTTTAGGTTAACCTTTCTCGCCCCTGGGTTCCGCTAGCGGAACACCCACAACATTCCGCTGCCTTCGCAGAGCGCGAAATTCAAAAAATATTTTTTTGAAATATTTTACTTCCACACATTAACAAGTCCAATATACCAAATGAAAGATAAACATCTTGTGAATCCAGCCAACATGTCCGATTTTTTTAATGTTTTACAGCGAAAACGCAATATATATTTATGTTAGCTCACCACAATAGCCAAACACACAACGCTATTTATCGACCACATAGGTAGCTTTCAAAAAACCGACAAAATATAGATATAACTAGTCACTAACCAAGAAACAACTTCATCAGATGACAGTCTTATGACATGTTACACAATACATTTATGTTTTTTTTTTTAAATGTGCATATTTGAGGTATAAATCATAGTTTTAAATTGTAGCTGCATTCACAAATAGCACCGAAGCAGCCAGAATAATTACAGAGAGCAACGTGAAATACATAAATACTCATCATAAAACATTTATGAAAAATACATGGTGTACAGCAAATGAAAGATAAACATCTTTTGAATCCAGCCAATATTTCAGATTTTTTAAGTGTTTTACAGCGAAAACACAATATAGAATTATATTAGCTTACCACAATAGCCAAACACACAAATGCATTTATCAGCAGCAAAAGGTAGCGATCGCAAAACCCAGCAAAATATATAAAATTAATCACTAACCTTGACCAACTTCATCAGATGACGGTCCTATAACATCAGGTTATACAATACACTTATGTTTTGTTCGAAAATGTGCATATTTTGAGCTGCAAACCGTGGTTATACATTGTGAATATGTAGCATCGATTCACCAAATTGTCCGGAGATATTTTGGACACTCACCTAATCTGACCAAAGAACTCATCATAAACTTTACTAAAAAATACATGTTGGACAGCAAATGAAAGATACACTAGTTCTTAATGCAACCGCCGTGTTAGATTTTTAAAAATAACTTTACCATAACAAACAGCTTACGTTATAGCGAGACAGTGCCCACAAAAAGGGCGGAAAATAGGACTCAACATTTTCCACAGAAATACGAAATAACATCATAAATTGTTCTTACTTTTGCTGAGCTTCCATCAGAATCTTGTACAAGGAGTCCTAGGTCCAGAATAAATTGTTGTTTGGTTTTAGAATGTCCTCTTCTCCTGTCGAATTAGCAACCTTAGCTAGCCATGTGGCGCGAACATGCCCATCTTCTCCTGACGCAAAGAAAGGAAAATGCCAAAAGTCGCAATAAACGTCGAATAAACTGATACAACTCGGTTGAAAAAAACTACTTTATGATGTTTTTAATCACATCTATCAAATAAAATCAGAGCCGGAGATATCCACCGTGTATACCGAACGCTTTTCAGAAGCCAATGTCGATGTCCTTCCCGCGCCTAGGTAGAGAAAGGAAATTCTGGTCACGTCTTTCCAAGAGCTCTTGTTTGACCTCCGATCAAGCTAGACACCCCATTCCACCTTCCACTGCCTGTTGACATCTAGTGGAAGGCGTATGAAGTGCATGTATATCGATAGATATAAGCCAGTTGAATAGGCAGGCCCTGGAACAGAGCCTTGATTTCAGATTTTTCACTTCCTATCTGGAAGTTTGCTGCAAAATTAGTTCTGTTTTACTCACAGATATAATTCACACAGTTTTAGAAACTTGAGAGTGTTTTCTATCCAATAGTAATAATAATATAAATATTGTACGATCTAGAACAGAGTACAAGGCCGTTTCATTTGGGCACGATTTTTTCCCAAAGTGAAAATAGCGCCCCCTACACACTAACAGGTTAACCAACAAAAAAAGTGGTCTGGTCCCTTTTCCATGATGGAAGCCTCCCAAAATCAACATCCAACATTCCAAAACATAGATATAAGCCTTCAAGTACTCATCTAACCAACATCTTCAGGGTCAGCCAGGCCCCTTGTCGCCCCCCAGGCGCCCTGAAACCCAACCCCCATAAGAAGAAGCCCAAATAAGACCTGCCCTTGCCCAGTATACATACAAGGTCAGGGAGACAACACTGGTTTTTCATCTTGTAGTTAAACTTGTTTTATACACAATTTAAAGGGATAGTTTATCCCAATTACAAAATTACTAAAGTTGCGTTTACATTTCATCCAATGCATCCAAAGTGTACATGAGTCTTTCCTGGTTCATAACATATTTTTTGGTCCCTTTCAGATCACAGCCATGTGTGGGCGTCAGACTTGAAAGAGACATGAATTATATGTGAGATTCAGTGAACAAGGCTGGAAGGTGAGATTCTATCTCTCTTAACTACTCATTGTACTGAATAGATAATCATGAGCTAACATTGTACCACCTTATTTGCTGTAACACACAGTATTTTTAGGGAAGCAAGGCATTTGTGTAGGATGTGCATTGTAGAGTATGTTCTTTGGATTCTTTATCATTTCTCATTGAAAGAGTCTATTCTAGTCATTCATCTAATCTTGTAATTCGATTTCGATGGTATTTCTCTCCATTAGGACTGGGTATTGGCTCCTACGGGTTACTCTGCCTTCTACTGTGATGGAGAATGCCTCTACCCTCTGTGTTCCTGCATGAACTCCACCACCCACACTATGATCCAACTAGTGGTCAGTATGCACTACTACACACTCTCACATGAACGCTAACATTACTGGTTTCAGTGGGAAAGATGATAAATGGTTCAGACATTAATGGCAAATATAAAAAAAGTAAGATACCCAAGTTACCGGAGTCTACAATGGCAGACTGTTAATGTAGAGTAGGGATAGGGAGAAGTAACATTCAAGACTGAAGCAATTACCCCCTCTAGTGGTAAACGTTATACTGTACCAGGTTACTACACACACTGATAATACAAAACATTGAGGACACATGCTCTTTCCATGACAGACTGACCAAGTGAAAACTATGACCCCTTATTGATGTCACTTGTTGAATCCACTTCAATCAGTGTAGATGAAGGGGAGTTAAAGAAAGATTTTAAAACCTTGAGAGAATTGAGACATGGATTGTGTGTGTCATTCAGAGGGTGATTCGACAAGACAAAAGATTTAAGGGCCTTTGAACGGGGTATGGTAGTAGGTGCCAGGCGCACCGGGTTAAGTGTGTCAAGAACTGCAGCACTGCTGTTTTTTTCATGCTCAACAGTTTCCCATGTGTATCAAAAATGGTCCACCACGCAAAGGACGTCCAGCCAACTTGACACAACATGGGCCAGCATCCTTGTGGAACGCTTAGTGCAGCTTGTAGAGTCCATGCCCCGATGAATTGAGGCTGTTCTGAGGGAAAAAGGGTGTGCAACTCAATGTTAGGAAGACGTTCCTAATGTTTTGTGCACTCAGTGTATGTAGTCCTACATGTTTTTAAATAGTACAGTATCACAAACCACAGTACAAAATCATATAAAGTGTGGGCCTGTAGTATCTGGAAATCAACTAAAAATTGTTTTTTTATTTCCATATGCAGATAATAAAGCATCATTGTTCATGTAATAATCTAATATTAGCATTATACCTCTAGGAAGAGGAAATGGTCATAAAATCAAATAGATGAAAAGACGGAAACAAAAATGTTTTTGAACTACAACTTATTTTATTTAAAAATGTCAAATTCAGTGCAAAGTAATGTAGTGCATTGGTGTCTGGATCCCTCTTGGGTGGCAAAGTGTCACAAGAATCCTGTGGGGAGAGAAAACAAGAGAATACATTAAATTAATGAGTGTTAACTAATCAGGGATCAACAAAGCACTTCAAGTCCTTAATTCCTTCAAAAGAGAGAGAGAAGGAGAAAGGAGTATGGTCCCTGCAGTAGGACTACATGCTGGCCATGAGGTTCTCCAAGTGGTACTCCAGGAGGCTGGAGAGCTCCGTGACCAGAGACTCTGGGTTAAAGTACCAGGCCAGCTGCTGGCCAAACATGTCATCTAGCAGAGCCATCAGCGCGCCCTGAAGAGAACACCACACAACACATAGAAAATAGCTCTGAGTTACTAGCTTATCAAGAGGGGAGAAAACAAGTAGACATACTCCCCCTAAAATGGCATTGGAACCTGGTTAACCATGAATAAGGAAGTTAAAAGGAAGTACACTAAGAATATGGAAGTAAACAGGAAGTAACCTCTTGACTCTTACATTGAGCAGCAGCAGGTATCTGTCAGCCTCTGGCTCCATGTTGGCAGCAGTGGGCAGGAAGGAGTACAGGAGAGCGTACAGATGCTCCACAAACCCACCGGGGTGCTAAAGGAAACAAAGGAGGAGAAAAGAGGAGAGAATAGAAGAGAAGAGGAATTTAAGTGAAACTGCTAATAGAGAGATATCAAAACATGTACCAGTGAGATGCTACTTACCACCATCAGGGACTTCTGAGCTGTCATCATCCCAAACAGCACCAGCTCAAAGAGGACATCTATCATGTTCACATGATGGATCTAGGACAAGAAAACACGTTTGGAGAAAATAGGAATGATTTCATATAGATCAGCTACTGTGATGTATAAAAGACATGCATGTGGAAGAACTCAGTGAGACTTGAAAGAGTTAATGAACTCACCTTTGCCTCAGCCAGCTCCCTCTCAATGTCATTCCGCTTGGAGGGGTCACTCAGGTAGTCCACAAAGTCGTTATAGGAACGGATGAACTTGGCCTCGTCCTATGACAAAGAAAAGAGCATCTTAGTGAACAGAACACATTTCCCCTCAGGGACGCTCTCTTTCCCTTGAAAGAGAATGAATTAGTGAGTTACCATGTGGTTGGCCTGAACCAGTGCGCCCAGGAGGACCTTTCCCGCCACAAACAGATGGTTCCTGCTCAGGGTGGAACCAAGCAGGGTCTAGGGAAGAGGGAAGAGTTAGGGTGAGGCATCTTCCTCTAGGAGACAGAACAAGAAGTCACAGAGAGAAAAAGAAAAGTGGGTCCACTCACAGTGAAGGCCTGGCGCAGGGAGACGAGCCTCAGGGCGATGTCCTCCACTCTCTTGGTGGTAAGGTAGAGGCTGTGAAAGGGAGGGAATGGAGCATGTCAACCATTAGAGTCAATGGGGGATAACAGCATTATGACCACTATCCTTCAGCATCTGACAAGCCCAGACTACACAGACATTTAGAGGAACTCACTTTAGCAGAGGAACCTCCCTCTCCTCAGGCAGCAGGTCCTCCTCCCAGCCCTACGACAACAAAACAAGCATTCAAAATCAGTGACCAATGACATAAACAATCGGTCAATGGAAGGATCTTAATGCTCCTAGTCAATA
The DNA here is from genome assembly GCF_029448725.1 of Salvelinus fontinalis. Taxonomy (NCBI): domain Eukaryota; kingdom Metazoa; phylum Chordata; class Actinopteri; order Salmoniformes; family Salmonidae; genus Salvelinus; species Salvelinus fontinalis. The sequence goes on along the minus strand of NW_026600576.1, from coordinate 165,857 downwards.
GTATGTGTGTGTAACGTCTGACCTCATAGCAGTTGTGGCCCTCAGGCTCTGGGTCAGTGAACTGCTGAGTGGTGGGCGTAGAGAAGGAGGCAGCCTCCGACCACGCTGAAGAGGAGAGAAGCCCGTCCAGCCCCATGTGGAGAGTGGCGTACACCACTGAGACATCAGTCTGCTGCTCAAAACACACAACACACCTGTTTACCACACACACAATATTAGAAAACACACCAAATCAGATGCAAAAATGCCCAGTAATGTCTAGTCTATATACATAGGAAATCGTTTATTTACCTGGTAGCAGCCAAGCGTCACGTCCACAGACATCTCGTGGCGGAGGTGAGACACATAGTGGGTCACCCTGCCAGCCACACGCTGACAGAGAGAGAATACATGTTAAGGCCAAATGGAATAAGTGAAGAAAAATCTAATTTAATACTATTTCAGTAGTATTTACGTCTTACCTGGATCCAAGTGATGGACTGCACTTTGGTGGCACAGTAGGGGATGCCCTTTGGACTAAGCCTGGCTGTCTCCTTGGAGATGGCCCACACCAGTTGAGTCTCCAGGCCTCTCACCCTACTAACGTGGTGCATCCTCACCACCACCTGCTGTTGAGATAAACAACAAGACAACATCAACAAAACCACTTCAGCAATCGCTGTGACACATTTCCATCAAGATCAAATGACTGACAATGTAGATTAGGAAGTTGCAAAGACACATACCTGGGATCCCCCACGCATGTATGTGATGATGGGGCTGATGAACTGGAAAGTTCTCCAAGCTTTAACCACCGGACCGGCATTGTTCTGCACATTACAATACATTCATGTTGGAAACTGTAAACATAGTAACCGTGATGTGACTGCGTGTGGGGGGTCTCTTACCCTGATCACAACAGGCCCACAGTACAGGGGGCTGAACCTAATCGGAATCAACTGCCAATTGCCAGTGGCCTCCTAAAGCAGAAAGCAGACAAGAGATTTGTTTCATGTCAAAGAGACACAACTTGAATATCTGGGATATTTTTCAAACATAAAACCCCAAACTTTCAGAAAATTGTACCTCAAGGATAGTCTGCACATCTGGCACATCCTCAAGGATGATAGCAGCATTCTGGACATCAAGGAGGACTGGCAGCTGTGGAACATCTGGCACATCATCCAATGGCACATCCAACTGGACCTCATCCAGGACAGTTGTTTCTAAAATGAGGAACATTGGAATATAAAATAAACAATTGTTAGGACATAAAACGTAGCAAGACTGCTAATACTAGCTAGCTAGGAAGCAAAAGTCGATCGCTTAGCAACAGTTACTAAAGTTAATGTTAGCTAGCAAGCTAGGTAGCTACAACATCTCTAGCACAAGCATTTTTGCCAAGTCTGAATTATAGAAATACACAACATTTCGCAAATTATAATGACATAGTTAAATGTAGTAAAATAAGAGTTTTAAACTCCACATACCCTCTTCGAAGTCGCTGTCCACCTGTCGACAATCACGAACCCTGCAAAACAGAAAAAGACAAGAAAAACAAGCCACAAATGAATTTGAACAACCTGTCGACGCAGTAGGCCGCCGACATCCACGCACTCTCCGCCAGTCTTGAAAAGCACCCAGGCATTTTCCAGTCGATTGTTCTTTCTCAGGTGTCAAAAATCAAACAAGTTTGTTGTCAGCAGCAAACGGAAGTTGTTTTCGCACAGAAAACGTTCCATAGAACGTCGGTTAGATGTCTCTTGGCAACACACGTTCGAAAATGATTGTTTACAAAATTGACAACTGTGTTGCCATAGAAATGAGTTTGGAATTCTATGATTCCCTTTAGAATCCGTTAAAATTGCTTGTCATCATTCTAGTGACGTCGACGTGCTCCTTCGTAGCTCAGTTGATATTTTTTATTTTACCTTCATTTAACCAAGTAGGCAAGTTGAGAAGAAGTTCTCATTTACAACTGCGACCTGGCCAAGATAAAGCAAAGCAGTTCGACACATACAACAACACAGAGTTACACATGGAGTAAACAAACATAGTCAATAATACAGTAGAAAAACAAGTCTATATACAATGTGAGCAAATTAGGTGAGATAAGGGAGGTAGAAGGGCAATAAATAGGCCATGGTGGCGAAGTAAATACAATATAGCAATTAAAAACACTGGAATGGTAGGCAGTAGATGAATGTGCAGTAGATGAATGTGCAAGGTAGAAATACTGGGGTGCAAAGGAGCAAGATAAATAAAATAAATACAGTAGGGGATGGGGTAGTTGTTTGGGCTATTTATAGATGGGCTATGTACAGGTGCAGTGATCTGTGAGCTGCTCTGACAGCTGGTGCTTAATGTCCATTAATCACGGTACTCCATTCTGTTAATTTTTTGTTTCTGTTGGCCCCAGCCGCGAACTCAGGCTCTGTGTGTAGTTAACTGACCCTCTCTGCCCATTCATCGCCATTTTACCTGTTGTTGTTGTTTTAGCTGATTAGCCGTTGTTGTCTCACCCGTTGTTGTCTTAGTTAGCTCTCCCAATCAACACCTGTGAATACTTTATGCCTCGCTGTATGTCTCTCTCAAATGTCAATATGCCTTGTATACTGTTGTTTAGGTTAGTTATTATTGTTTCAGTTTACAATGGAGCCCCTAGTTCCACTCATCATACCTCTGATACCTCCTTTGTCCCACCTCCCACACATGCGGTGACCTCACCCATCATAACCAGCATGTCCAGAGATACAACCTCTCTTATCATCACTCAGTGCCTGGGCTTATCTCCGCTGTATCCGCACCCCACCATACCCCTGTCTGCACATTATGCCCTGAATCTATTCTACCACGCCCAGAAATCTGCTCCTTTTATTCTTTGTCCCCAACACTCTAGGCAACCAGTTTTGATAGCCTTTAGCCATACCCTCATCTTACTCCTCTTCTGTTCCTCGGGTGATGTGGGGTGCAGATATAGCCCTTGGTTCACTCCAGACCTGACTGCCCTTGACCAGCACAAAAACATCCTGTGGCCGACTGCAATAGCATCGAATAGTTCCCGTGATATGCAACTGTTCAGGGAAGTCAGGAACCAATACAAGCAGTCAGTCAGGAAAGCAAAGGCTAGCTATTTCAAGCAGAAATTTGCATCCTGTAGCTTTTTGGGACGCTAAAGTCCATGGAGAACAAGAGCACATCCTGCCCGCTGCCCACTGCACTGAGGCTAGGTAACACGGTCCCCACCGATAAATCCATGATAATCGAAAATTTCAATAAGCATTTCTCAACGGCTGGCCATGCCTTCCTCCTGGCTACTCCAACCAACAGCTACCCCCCCCCCCCCCCCCCCCCCCCCCCCCCCGTAGCTACTCACCCAGGCCTCCCCAGCTTCTCCTACACCCAAATCCAGATAGCAGATGTTCTGAAAGAGCTGCAAAACCTGGACCCGTACAAATCAGCTGGGCTAGACAATCTGGACCCTCTCTTTCTAAAACTATCCGCCACCATTGTTGCAACCCTTATTACCAGCCTGTTCAACCTCTCTTTCGTATCGTCCGAGACCCCTAAAGATTGGAAAGCTGCCGCGGTCATCCCCCTCTTCAAAGGGGGTGACACCCTAGACCCAAACTGTTACAGACCTATATCCATCCTGCTCTGCCTATCTAAAGTCTTCGAAAGCCAAGTTAATAAACAGATCACTGACCATTTCGAATCTCACCATACCTTCTTCGCTGTGCAATCCGGTTTCCGAGCCGGTCACGGGTGCTCCTCAGCCACGCTCAAGGTCCTGAATGATATCATAACCGCCATCGATAAAATGCATGCTTTTCAACCGTTCGCTGCCCACACCCGCCCACCCGACTAGCATCACCACCCTGGACGGTTCCGACCTAGAATATGTGGACAACTATAAATACCTAGGTGTATGGTTACACTTTAAACTCTCCTTCCAGACTCATATTAAACATCTCCAATCCAGAATCAAATCCAGAATCGGCTTTCTATTTCGCGACAAAGCCTCGTGTCACTCACACCTCCAAACTTACCCTAGTAAAACTGACTATCCTACCGATCCTCGACTTCGGCGATATCATCTACAAAATAGCTTCCAATACTCTACTCAGCAAACTGGATGCAGTTTATCACAGTGCCATCCGTTTTGTTACCAAATCACCTTATACCACCCACCACTGCGACCTGTATGTTCTAGTTGGCTGGCCCTCGCTACATATTCGTCCCCAGACCCACTGGCTCCAGGTCATCTATAAGTCTATGCTAGGTAAAGCTCAGCCTTATCTCAGTTCACTGGACACGATAGCAACACCCACCCGTAGCACACGCTCCGGCAGGTATATTTCACTGGTCACCCCCACAGCCAATTCCCCCTTTGGCCGCCTTTCCTTCCAGTTCTCTGACTGGAACGAATTGCAAAAATCACTGAAGCCGGAGACTCATATCTCCCTCATTAACTTTAAGCATCAGCTGTCAGAGCAACTCACAGATCACTGCACCTGTACATAGCCCATCTGAAAATAGCCCATCCAACTACCTCATCCCCATACTGTTATTTATTTTTTTGCTCCTTTGCACCCCAGTATCGCTACTTGCACATTTATCACTCCAGTGTTTTTAATTGCTAAATTGTAATTAGCTTGAGAGAAGAATTTTAGAAACTCCCCAAATAGAGGTGTGCCCAGCTTGTAGTTTCATACCCAAGAAGACACAAGGCTGTAATCCCTGCCAAAGGTGCTTCAACAAAGTACTGGGTAAAGGGTCTGAATACTTACGTAAATGTGGCATTTCAGTTTTCTATTTTTAAAACATTTTCTAACATTCCTAAACCTGTTTTTGCTTTTTCATATTAATACATTTTAGAATAAGACTGTAACAATGTGGAACAAGTCAAGGGGCATGAATACTTTCTGAATGCACTGCATGCTGTGGATGATGTATTAAACCACTCAGACACATCAAATGTACAGTTGTCCTTCTGAACTGACCTGCAGGAAGAGAAGGAAATTGCTCACGGATGTCACCATAAGGCCATAGATTTTAAAACATCTACGGAGTTCAATGGCTGCAATAGTAGAACTGAGGATGGATCAACAACATTATATTGACTCCACAATAGTTACCTGAATGACAGAGTAAAAATAATACAAATATTCCAAAACATGCATCCTGTATGCAAAAAGGCACTGAAGGAATACCCCAGAAAAACACAGCAAATGCATATACTTTGTGGCCTAAATGCAAAGCCTTATGTTTAGAGCAAATCCAGCACAACACATTACTGAGCAACTGCCTCCTTATTTTCAAGCATGGTAGTGGCTGTATCATGGCATCAATGCTTGACATTGGCAAAGTTTGTCAGGATAAAAAGAAAAGGGATGGAGTTAAGCACAAGCAAAATCCTAGAGGAAAACCTGCTTCAGTCTGCTTTACACCAGACATTGGGAGAGTAATTCACCTTTCAGCATGACAATAACTTAAAAAACAAGGCCAAAATCTGCACTGGAGTTGCTTACTGTCACACCCTGATCTTTTTCACTGGTCTTGTGCTTGTCTCCACCCCCCACCAGGTGTCTCCCATTTTCCCCCATTATCCCCTGTGTATTTATACCTGTGTTGCCAGTTCGTCTTGGGTTGTCAGGTCTTACCAGCGTGTTTTTGTTTTCTAGTCTTCCGGGTTCTGACATTTCTGCCTGTTCTGACCCTGAGCCTGCCTTCTGTCCTGTACCTGCCTGACCTGGTTTACGAACTTCTGCTTGCCCTCGACCTGCCTTTTGCCTGCCCCTTTGTTATATTAAATATTCTGAGAATCAAACTATCCGCCTCCTGTGTCTGCATCTGGGTCATATCCTGAGTCGTAATACTTACTAAGAAGACATTGAGTGTTCCTAAGTGACCAAGTCACAGTTTTCACTTAAATAATCTTAAATCTATAGCAAGATTTGAACATTTCTGTCTAGCCATGATCCCCAACACCTTGACAGAGCTTGAAGAATTTTGAGAAGAATAATGGGCAAATATTGCACAACCCAGGTGTGCAAAGCACTAAGAGACTTGTATTTATTTAATCAAGGTATGTTAGTGTTTATTTTTCATTTAAAAATATATATATATTTGAAAATGCTCAAATCTTTCTTCCAATTTGGCAATAGTGTTTTCTTGTGTAGATCATTAAGAAAAAAACAATTTAATCCCACTATATAACACAATAAAATGTGAAGAAGAAATCTTAAGAAATCGATGGGGGGTGACGATTCCCTCTGTACGGTCATCTAGTCATTTTATTCATCATTCAATAGGGCCATTATTTTTGGTTAGACTTCATCAGAGCCTCTGTCTCAGAGCAGGAAAAAAAACAGCCTAAGGAGAGGAGTCCAACCAACAGCCAGCAACATGCTGAAAATGGTACAGTAGGCTTAAAGTGGCAATCAGCTGTAGAAACAATAACAAAGCAGCCTCCCCTGGAGAAATTAAATCACTCTCAAATTCATAGACAGAGGTATGGATGCAATGATTGACCATCCATGATATGACAATTATAGTTTTAACCATGTTTTGGGGCTATATGACAAGATGGTCCCGAAGAACATGACTGACGATTTACAAGTGTCGAGGTATTGCTCGCCTGAGGTAGAAATCAAATCAAATCAAGAGTACCTTATGATAAGCTGTAGACCACACTATCTATTATTCGTAGCCGTCTATTTACCACCACAGAACGAAGCTGCCACGAAGATCATTCTCAACCAACTCTATAAGGCCATAAGTAAAGAAGAAAATGCTCACCCAGAAGTGGCGCTCCTAGTGGCCGGGGACTTTAAACTTAAATCAGTTTTACCAAATTTTTACCAGCATGTCACATGTGAAACCAAAGAAAAAAATATCCTAGACTACCTTTACTCCACACACAGAGATGCATACCAAGCTGTCCTCTTCCCTCCATTTGGCAAATCTGACCATAATTCTATCCTCCTGATTCCTGCTTACAAGCAAAAACTAAATCAGGATGTACCAGTGACTCGCTCAGTACGGAAATGGTCAGATGGTCAGTGGTCAGACGCGGATGCTACAATACAGGACTGTTTTGCTAGCACAGACTGGAATATGTTCTGGGATTTATCCAATGGCATTGAGGAGTACACCACCTCAGTCATTGGCTTCATCAATAAGTGCATCGACGACGACGTCTCCACAGTGACTGTATGTACATATCCCAACCGGAAGCCATGGATTACAGGCAAAATCCGCATCAAGCTAAAGGCTAGAGCTTCCCCTTTCAAGGAGCGAGAGACTAATCCGGACGCTTATAAGAAATCCCGCTATGCCCTCAGATGAACCATCAAACAAGCAAAGCGTCAATACAGGATTAAGATTGAGCTGCTCAGTGGCGCGAGCCTACCAGACGAGCTAAATGCCTTTTATGCTCGCTTCGAGGCAAGCAACACTGAAGCATGCACGAGAGCACCAGCTGTTCTGGATGACTGTGTGATAACGCTCTCGGTAACCGATGTGAGTAAGACCTTTAAACAGTTCAACATTCACAAAGCCGCTGGGCCAGACGGATTACCAGGACGTGTACTCAAAGCATGCGGGGACCAACTATCAAGTGTCTTCACTGGCATTTTCAAACTCTCCCTGACCGAGTCTGTAATACCTACATGTTTCAAGCAGACCACCATAGTCCCTGTGCCCAAGAAAGCGAAGGTAACCTGCCTAAATGATTACTGCCCTGTGGCACTCACGTCAGAAGCCATGAAGTGCTTTGAAAGGCTGGTCATGGCTCACATCAACAGCATCCTCCCGGATACCCTTGACCCACTCCAATTCGCATACCGCCCCAACAGATCCACTGATGAAACAATTTCAATCGCACTCCACAGTGCCCTTTCTCACCTGGACAAAAGGAACATCTATGTGAGAATGCTGCTCATTGACTACAGCTCAGCGTTCAACACCATAGTGCCCACTAAGCTAAGGACTCTTGGACTAAACACCTTCCTCTGCAACTGGATCCTGGACTTCCTGATGGGCCGCCCCCTGGTGGTAAGAGTACGGAACAACACGTCTGCCACGCTGATCCTTAACACTGGGGCCCTCAGGGGTGTGTACTTAGTCCCCTCCTGTATTCCCTGTTCACCTACGACTGCGTGGCCATACACGACTCCAACACCATCATTAAGTTTGCTGACGACACAACAGTGGTAGGCCTAATGAGACGGCCTATAGGGAGGAGGTCAGAGAACTGTCAGTGTGGTGCCAGGACAACAACCTCTCTCTCGATGTGAGCAAGACAAAGGAGCTGTTCGTGTACTACAGGAAAAAGCGGGCTGAACAGGCCCCCATTAACATCAACGGGGCTGTAGTGGAGCGGGTCGAGAGTTTCAAGTTCCTTGTTGTCCACATCACCAACGAACTATCATGGTCCAAACACACCAAGACAGTCGTGAAGAGGGCACGACAAAACCTTTTCCCCCTCAGGAGACTGAAAAGATTTGGCATGGGTCCCCAGATCCTCAAAAGGTTCTACAGCTGCACCATCGAGAGCATCCTGACCGGTTGCATCACCACCTGGTATGGCAACTGCTCAGCATCTGACCGTAACGCGCTACAGAGGGTAGTGCAAACGGCCCAGTACATCCCTGTGGCCAAGCTTCCTGTCATCCAGGACCTATACAATAGGCGTTGTCAGAGGAAAGCCTTTAAAATTGTCAGACTCCAGTCACCCAAGTTATAGACTTTCTCTGCTACCGCATGGCAAGCGGTATCGGAGCGTCAAGTCTAGGACCAAAAGGCTCCTCAACAGCTTCTACCCCCGAGCCATAAGACTGCTGTACAATTATTCAAAATCACCACAGGGCAATTTACATTGGCACCCCCCCACACTTTTTATTATTACTTTTTATTTTAGTCTACTTGGTAAATATTTTCTTCACTCTTCTTGAACTGCACTGTTAGGGATAGGCATCCCGCTAGCAAGACAACTTCCGGTGAAACTGGAGGGCGCGCAATTCAATTAAATAATCATAAAAATTATGGATATTAAACATTTAGGTACATATCAGTGTCTTATATTGACTGAAAGCTTAAAGTCTTGTTAATCTAACTGCGTTGTCTGATTTACAGTAGCTATTACAGTGAAAACATGCCATGCGATTGTTTGAGGATGGCCCCCCACATCAAAATATTTTTCCACCCGCACAGGTTTCATACATTCATAAATAACGATTAAATATTCATCATATTCAATCTTCCTCTGATTTGTCATCCAAAGGGTCCCAGCTATAACATGTAGTGTCATTTTGTTAGATAAAATCCTTCTTTATATCCCAAAAAGTCTGTTTAGTTGGCGCCATCGATTTGAATAATCCACTTGTTCAACATGCAGAGAAAGGAATCCAAAAATCTACCCCTAAACTTTGTTTCAACAAGTCAAAATACATTTCTATTTACATTTACATTTACATTTAAGTCATTTAGCAGACGCTCTTATCCAGAGCGACTTACAAATTGGTGCATTCACCTTATGACATCCAGTGGAACAGCCACTTTACAATAGTGCATCTAAATCTTTTAAGGGGGGGGGGGGGGGGGTCAGAAGGATTGCTTTATCCTATCCTAGGTATTCCTTAAAGAGGTGGGGTTTCAGGTGTCTCCGGAAGGTGGTGATTGACTCCGCTGTCCTGGCGTCGTGAGGGAGTTTGTTCCACCATTGGGGTGCCAGAGCAGCGAACAGTTTTGACTGGGTAGAGCGGGAACTGTACTTCCTCAGTGGTAGGGAGGCGAGCAGGCCAGAGGTGGATGAACGCAGTGCCCTTGTTTGGGTGTAGGGCCTGATCAGAGCCTGAAGGTACTGAGGTGCCGTTCCCCTCACAGCTCCGTAGGCAAGCACCATGGTCTTGTAGCGGATGCGAGCTTCAACTGGAAGCCAGTGGAGAGAGCGGAGGAGCGGGGTGACGTGAGAGAACTTGGGAAGGTTGAACACCAGACGGGCTGCGGCGTTCTGGATGAGTTGTAGGGGTTTAATGGCACAGACAGGGAGCCCAGCCAACAGCGAGTTGCAGTAATCCAGACGGGAGATGACAAGTGCCTGGATTAGGACCTGCGCCGCTTCCTGTGTGAGGCAGGGTCGTATTTACTCCTCAGATACCCTAAAATGTAATCATACTATAATATTTCTTACGGAAAGAAGTATGTTCAATGGGAAACCGATTTTAGCAGGTGCGTACTGTCTTCATGGTGCGCACAAACACGAATTTCCAAGACGGTGTCCCTGTACTAAAATGTATATATCTTATTCTTTTTTTAACATAGACTGCTGACACCCTGTGGAAGCCATAGGAATTGCATCCAGGGAGCTAATTTTCAATATGACCTTTTACTTGCCTTTCTAAGAGGATGGTCTCTCTCAAAAAAAAAAATTCTGGTTGGTTTTTCTTTGGATTTTCTCCTACCATATCTATTGTGTTATATTCTCTTACATTATTTTAACATTTCTACAAACTTCAAAGTGTTTTATTTCCAATGGTACCAATTATAGCCATATCCTGGCTTCAGTGCCTGAGCAACAGGCAGTTTACTTTGGGCACGTCATTCAGGCGGAAATGGAGAAAAAAGGGGTCTAGTCCTAAGTTAAGGGCTTGTAAGTAAGCATTTCACGGTAAAGTCCACACTTGTATTCGGCCTGTGACAAAGTTTGATTTGATTTATATAGTTTGTTCACATTTTCTTTGTATACAAACATTGGAGTAAAAAAAGTTTATTTTGGGTTCTGATGGGGTATGACAGTTAAACTAAGCTCATGGGGCTTTTATGAGTTATATTCTTCAAGAAGGAATGCTTATATAAAATGTTCAAAAATATATAAAAGTTCAAAAATCGATGTAGCAACTGCTGATTGTCCTTTTAACATTACTACATTTTCATTCCACTTATATTGATGTGTATGTAACGCCCTGGGTGTCGGGGGGTGCGAAGTCAGACGCAGGAACAGCAGAGCTTCAATATGTTGAGTCTTTAATACCCAACTAACAAACAAAATGTCCAACACGGACGTACTGGGTGTCATACACAACGGTCCAATGACACACGAAACAAACCCAGTCCACAATAATCATAAACACTCCCGAAATCCCAAAAGCTACAATGAAACAATCCCGCACAACGAAGCGTACGGGCTGGCTGGCTAATAAAGCCACACTAATAAAACTAACTGAACACAGGTGATACAAATAAACAATTAAGGAGGGGGAGGAAAAAGAGTCAGTGGCAGCTAGTAGGCCGGTGACGACGACCGCCGAGCGCCACCCGAAGGAGAGCCTGCCTCGGTTGGAGTCGTGACAGTGTATCCCTTAGCTGGTTGTATTGCATTCAATTACTTCTATATTGAACATAAATTACAAGATTCAAGTTTTGACTTGCAATGTGATATGTAAACTCAGCAAAAAAAGAAATGTCCTCTAACTGTCAACTGCGTTTATTTTCAGCAAACTTAACATATTATTTAACAAATATTTGTTTGAACATAAGATTCAACAACTGAGACATAAACTGAACAAGTTAAAACAGAATTCCAACTAAATCCAATTTCTAACAGAAATAGAATAATGTGTCCCTGAACAAAGGGGGGGTCAAAATAAAAAGTAACAGTCAGTATCTGGTGTGGCCACCAGCTGCATTAAGTACTGCTGTGCATCTCCTCCTCAAGGACTGCACCAGATTTGCCAGTTCTTGCTGTGAGATGTTACCCCACTCTTCCACCAAGGCACCTGCAAGTTCCCGAACATTTCTGGGGGGAATGGCCCTAGCCCTCACCCTCCGATCCAACAGGACCCAGACGTGCTCAATGGGATTGAGATCCGGGCTCTTTGCTGGCCATGGCAGAACACTGACATTCCTGTCTTGCAGGGAATCACGCACAGAACGAGCAGTATGGCTGGTGACATTGTCATGATGGAGGGTCATGCACAGGAGCGATGTGCTTCCCTTGATGCATAATCCTCAAGTGAGGAATCTTATTGATTTACCATATGGCTCACCTAATAATGGCATCATCCTCTCCCCTTTTACTGTTTCTTCCTTTTCAACCAGCGAGCGGTTGTGGAGAGAACCTGTACATGGCCAGCAACAAGAGCTACTGGAGCAATGTCATCCAGTCCTGGGCTGACGAGGTGAAGGACTTCCAGTATGGAGTGGGATCATGAAAGGGCGGTGTTCATCGGCCACTACACACAGGTGCATCTAAGTACTGTTTATATACATATAGCAATGAATACCATCGATGTAGCTCTTTTCACCAAGGTCTCAATATGCTTTACAATCTGAAAGGCTAACTCACCTGTCATCCACCACTGGACCATGAGTGGTGGACAACCACCCACCATTTCAAAACATTTGCCTTTATCCTATAGATGAGTTAGCTGACAACATCATGAAAACAATGCAAAATCTTTAATGGAGCAGAAGTCTGTGTTGTGATTCTGGATGGCCAGATAGCTAGCAACAATGTCATGAAGATGCCATGAGGGGAATCGTAGCTGGCTCGTTTCAGCTCGTTTTATCTGATTCTTGATACCATGTCTTGTTTTGACTGATGTCATGTCTATGCTAATATTGCAAAAAAATTGCTAGCTAGCTAACCAACAAATGTAATTATGTATTTGAGAGACAATAAGTGCTCATTGTGAAAATGTATTTATGTATTTAGCCTTGTCACAGTGCATCATTAACATACTATAGACACCTGTATTTAGATGTATTTACTTTTAAGTAAAGTATCCTAACCCTGTGAATGAGCCTGTGTTTAGTTTCTGTGCTCAGGTTGTGTGGTACAGGTCCAACCAGATCAGCTGTGCCATGGCACACTGCCCTAACTCCAACTACAAGTACTTCTACGTCTGTCACAACTGTTCTCCTTAAGTCCTTCTCTACAGGATCATACAGAATAAGACGTTAATGATCAACCCAATCACATGTCAAGTCTTCCTCAGTCTCTAGTTACCTATCCCTACTATGCTGTGGAATGTTATGGCTCAGATAATTTGTTAATTGTTTAATGTATTATTCTCTGACCTATTACAGTGGAAACTACAGCTACACCTAACCCTACAAGTCAGGATGCACCTGTGGCGACTGTTCTGGTGCCTGTGATAACAAACTGTGCAGTAAGTGACCTAAAAGCAACACAATCAGTTAGCCTAGTGGTTAGAGCGTTGGGCCAGTAACTGAAAGGTTGTTGGATTGAATCCACGAGCTGACAAGGTACACATATTTCATTCTGCCCCTGAGCAAGGCAGTTAACCCACTGTTCCCCAGGCGCCGAAGACGTGAATGTTGATTATGGCAGCCCCCCGCACCTCTCTGATTCAGGGGTTGGGTTAAATGCAGAAGACACATTTCAGTTTAAGGCATTCAGTTGTACAACTGACTAGGTCTTTCTCTTTCCCAATCAAACAATCAAACTCACATTTGTTAATGAACTCAGTTACTTTTGCCCTTTGTCTTTATATAAATATCTCACCCCCCTTAATACCCCCTCTCAAATTCTACAAGTCATTCTTGTATGCTACCATTTATTACTCCCTTTGCAACTTTATTACATTTTTGCAATCTTTTTGACAATTTCTGTCTCACTTTCTGTCTCATCTAGTTGCTTATTTCCATTATTATCTTCCTCTCCCAGCAAACCCATGCCCCTATGCTGATAAGTACACCAACTGTGCTGAAGTGGCCGTGCAACCGCGCTGCAGCAACAGTGATGTCACCTCCTGGTGTCCTGCTTCCTGAAATTGCACCGATCAGATTGTCTGATCATCCAGAGACACATGCTGACCAATCAGCCTGATTGGACACAACAATCTCCTACTAAAGCTGATCATGATGAAGGTGTCATCCATTCTGTCATAATGGTCCTTTGGTTAAGTTGTTAAAAACACAAGATGCAACTATGCAATGAAGAAATTTAATGAAACTGATGTGATTTAAGGAACAATACTCACTCTCTCCCTTTCAGGCCTTTGGCTGCTTCTCTCCCAGTCTTTTCCAAACTGTTTTCAGGTCAGGTAGGGTAAAGAGCCCATAGTAAATTCCCCTCTGGCACGCAATGATCTTGGCAAAACAGTACCCAAAGGGACAACATGTACCTGATGACTACATCTGAGGTGTTAGGTCAGGGGGAGGGAGGAACCAACTGATAGATGTCTGGTTTTGGCAGGGTCCAAGATGGAAAAGTAAGCATTTGCAGACAATGGACCCCCCCCCCCCCCCCCCCCAAACCTGTGCCAAATGGCAGGACCGAGCAACACTTGGTGGTCACTGCCAGGCAGGTCCACATCTGTCTCTTGGAGTGGAGGACATCCTCCCCTGGCACTGCAACAGAGCCTTATCTCAGAAATTATGATCCCTCACCATCCACACCCTTTGGCGCATCTCATCAGTCTGGGCTCAACACGGCATGATTGGAAGCAACTGCTTGGCTTGGGGACTTTGCATTCGCTAAATAAAACAAATAAGTCTGTGCTGCGCTCAGCAGGACACGACGTTGTGGATCATTCAGATATAAATATATTATGTAGAACAAACATGTACTGTATATCTGCTACACACAATAATTGCCTACTGAACTTGGCCCTGGCTCAGAGTCAGATGAGATCTAACAAAGTGTTTTTTTTTTTTGTTTTTTTTTTATTGAACCTTTATTTAACTAGGCAAGCCAGTTAAGAACAAATTCTTATTTACAATGACGGCCAAACTCGGACGACGCTGGGCCAATTGTGCACCGCCCTATGGGACTCATAATCACGGCCAGTTGTGATATAGTCTTGATTCGAACCAGGTTGTCTGTAGTGACGCCTCTAGCACTGAGATGCAGTGTCTTAGACCACTGTTAACATTTCTGAAAAGTAGGTATGCATGTGTCACTGGCACTTTTAATTGTCGTCATCATCAGGTTATGAATGTTTACTTTACCCACCTTTTTAAACTTCAACACCTTCTTAGTGAAAACAAGGCAAAGCAGTCTAAGTGACAGTAACTGAGAGAGAAGTGCCTCAGTAACAAAGGAAGCTGGGGAGAGGACGTCCTCTCCGCTGCCATTTAGCGTGATTAATATTATCATTCCGCTATATGTATTTCTTACTTTTGTTTTTCTTTTGAGTGGCAGCCCACGGGTACAACAGGATATATACACTAAATGTACAAAACATTAGGAACAGTTGCTCTTTCCATGACATACAGTAGACTTATCAGGTGAATCCAGGTGAAAGCTATAATCCCTTATTGAGGTCACTTGTTAAATCTACTTCAATCAGTGTAAATGAGAGATTGGAGTTGGTTAAATAAATATTTTCAAGCCTTTATACAATTGAGACGTGAGACGTGAGCCATTCAGAGAGTGAATAGGACAAGACAAAAGATTTAAGAAAAACAACTTCTGATTTTTGGTGAATGGACAAGACAAGAGATTTAAGTGCCTTTGAACAGGGTATGTTAGTAGATGAGTGTGTCAAGGACCGCAACGATGCTGGGTTTTTCACGCTCAATAGTTTCCTGTCTGTATCAAGAATGGTCAAGAATGGTCCACCACCCAAAGGACACCCAGCAAGCTTGACACAACTTTGGGAAGCATTGGAGTCAACATGGGCCAGCATCCCTCTGGAACTCCTTCGACACCTTGTAGTCTATGCCCCGATGAATTGAGGCTGTTCTAAGGGCCAAAGGGGGGCTTGCAACAATATTAGGAAGGTGTTCGTAACGTTTTGTACACTCAGTATATATTCACCTACTCAAAAAGAGCCAAAGGTTAATTGAATTTTCAATGTGTTAGCATTATGCTTTCAACCATCTAAAAGTACAACCAAATTCCAATGAAAAAACAACGTCTGATTTTTGGTTTAGTTGTTACCCAAATGTCTATCACTGCGCTTTTAACCGTTTAATGTGTTACCACTGTGCTTCAACTAATAGCAGAATCAAATGACCTGGATTGGAGTTGAGATTACATTAAAAGTACATGGTGCAAGTGATCAATGCCGTTCGAGATTTTTCACAGATTTTAACAGCAATTGTGAAGATCTCCACAGACCTGCAAATGACCTATGCATGCTATCTTTATATGATTACATGAGAAGACATTCATAGTTACAGAAACCTCCAAATGTGGCCATGGATCTATTACTCATTTTAAGGTTAAATTAGTTTGCAAGATAGCCTTAACTTTAGGCTATTTACTACTGTATTACAAAAGTAATATTGAATTGTGTTTGGTTGACAATGAAACCAAATATCAACATTTAAAGGAGATGTGTGAACTGCTTCGATAGTTCCATCTGAGTCACTGGCCTAAATTTAGATTTTGTGTTGAGTTGGGGAGGTGAAACCAACAAATAATTGAACTTGTCGACAAGTTAATAGGCAATTTATTGTATTTATCTTCTGCTTCCATCTGTGCCACAGACTTACATGCTGATTTTGTGCATCCACACCAGATGCGATCAGGACACGCAATTGGAAGTATCAAAACAAACTCCAAACCAACTATATTAATTTGGGGACAGGTCGAAACATCCATGAACATTCAGCTTGCTAGCTTTCTGTTGCTAGCTAATTTGTCCTGGGATATAAACATTGGGTTGTTATTTTACCTGAAATGCACAAGGTCCTTTTTTTCTGGAATTTTGTAAAATTTGGACCCATTTTGAGTCTCTACTCCAACAATTAATCAACAGATAAAAGGGGAAACCTAGTTCGAAACCTAGCAGATGCCCGTTGACACGTGCGTATGTATACATTTATTTTGCAATGCTCACGCACGCAACTCAGGCGGTGTGGTCAGCATGTTAGTCTGACTTTAATTCCACTTTGTTTACAAGTAATTAAATAAATAATTGATATGTTGGATTCACGTCTCCATCTCAACCAAAAATCTAAGTTAAAGATTAGACAAAATCAAATCCAACTTTAAATGCACTTTAAATCAAGTTTGATTTGATTTAGTCCTATTCTTTCACTTACTGTACATTTTTGGTTGAGATGGAGATGTGAATCCAACATAACAATTATTAAGTCAGTGGCGCAGATGGAACTATCCAAGCAGAAGATACATCTCCTTCAAATGTTGATATTTGGTTGCATTGACAACAAAACCCAATTAAGGCCCATTTAAAACCATGTTAGAAAGATACAGCTGGCTCTATGGTTTTGCTTGATTTGTGTTTGTCTAGTCTGGATCCGTTTTTTTTCTTTTTTCTTTTACAGAGCTCAATAGTATTCTGTCTGCACCCTCTTAGAAGTGTTTTCATTAAGTTCCATACTTCATTTGCCCAGTTGTCATACCAATTCAAGTGGGAATGGGCCTGAAGTAAGCTATCTGGCTCCTCTGTCATTATCTTCATCATTTATGCATGGTGTGCATGTGTCAAAAGCAGACTTCTGAAATCCAACAGCAAACAACCACAGAGGCAGGCCAAAGTACAATCAAAGGTGCTTTATTATAAACAACATTGACAATACACACTATCACTACGGCCCTATTGGAAAAAATGTAAGGGCTAGGATTTAGGAGTCAACAATTGGAGTCATACTCGCCACACTGGAAATAAGCTATTTCCTTTAGTAATTCTGTTGATAGCGTTGTGATTTGTGTCTTTTTCCCCACAGTAGGTGAACAGCGGAGAGGAGCAGCAGCAATGAGGTGGATGTCCGTTGGTCGAGAGGTCCCCGGTCCGAACGCCGTGCTAAAGACGAGTTCCAGTTCCTTCTAACTCTAGTTCTGGGGCGAGTTTAGCAAATCATTTGGGGAGGGAAGAGGTGATAGGGAATTGGCAACAGCTGTTTCAATGTCACTTTAGTACATTATACGAGCAAGCAAAATGGTCCTTGCGATTCAATTCGATTTCACGCGTGAGAATGTAAGGAACTAAGTGAAAGGCAATCGTGGTAAACAACACAGCATACATGATTAAAAGGCACTCATAAATATGCATGATATCAAATAATAAGACATGCTGATATGTAATAAAAAGAAATTTGGCTGACTATGCTGACTAATACTAATCATAAATTAACTCAAGTGCTGTTGGAGACCAAAAAGTATGACCAAAATCAGCTGAACTTTCAAAACAAATGTTAACACATTAACAAACTGAAACTTTTTGGGACTCTCTCAATCAAATTGTTTCCCAGAACACCTGAGATGGGGCCAGACAGTGTTTTCAGAACCCTTTTCCCATTAAGTAAAATAAGGAGACTGAGAAGGAGAGAAATGGGGCCCATCTGAATCTTCTGAGCAGGGGACCTACAGAGAGGGCAATAGTCAACTGTTATTTCTTCAGCTGGGGGAAGATAAGGGGGATGAGTCTTTCCTGTGCCAGTGGGCCCAGCGATAGGAGAAGGGGAACCGGGCTTGGCCACACATGATAAGCCCAGCCATGCCATTCTGTGGGCCTTATCATGCATACCAGCACGCCTCGATAGTTAGTCCTATGCCAAAGGAGTTTTTATTATGACATCAGCGTCAGCATGTCTGCCTGCATTTTAAACTGTGTTGGTGTGTGTCAATTACGGCGGGGATCTGTATATAAAACATTCTATTAATTTGCTTGATTTCCAGAAGACCCCTTAATGTCAACTAAACCTAATTGATATGAGGTAATAATTTGAACACCATGTGGTCATGTGTTCTGAGGGGTAAGTGTGGCTGCAATAGTATAGGAACAGCCACATAGTGTGCATTGAACTCACATGGGCTTCCTTGGCACTGACATGGAATCTGGGATGAGGGAAGTGGAAAACCTGATGGGATCTGCTTTCCTAGTTTCTAGATGTTTCTAGATGTTTCTCTTAAGATTCTCGGCAAGCGGGTAGAGTGGGCAAGATGAGGATATGCAGAAATGATGCCTCTCCCTTGAGGATGCTTGTTAGACATTTTTAGAAGAAAAGAGAGCGAGAGAGAGAGAAAGGAGGGGCATGTGATGTGTGTGAGATATACAGTTGAAGTCGGAAGATTACATACACTTAGGTTGGAGTCATTATAAAACACATTTTTCAACCACTCCACACATTTCTTGTTAACAAACTATAGTTTTGGCAAGGCGGTTAGGACATCTACTTTGTGCATGACACAGGTAATTTTTCCAACAATTGTTTACAGACAGATTGTTTAATTTATAATTCACTGTATCACCATTCCAGTGGGTCAGACGTTTACATACACTAAGTTGACTGTGCCTTTAAACAGCTTGGAAAATTACAGAAAATGATGTCATGGCTTTAGAAGCTTCTGATAGGCTAATTGACATAATTTGAGTCAATTGGAGGTGTACCTGTGGATGTATTTCAAGCCCTACCTTCAAACTCAGTGCCTCTTGGCTTGACATCATGGGAAAATAAAAATAAATCAGCCAAGACCTCAGAAAAATAATTGTAGACCTCCACAAGTCTGGTTCATCCTTGGGAGCAATTTTCAAATGCCTGAAGGTACCACGTTCATCTGTACAAACAATAGTATGCAAGTATATACACCATAGGACCACGCAGCCATCGTACTGCTCAGGAAGGAGACACGTTCTGTCTCCTAGAGATAAACGTACTTTGTTGCGAAAAGTGCAAATCAATTCCAGAACAACAGCAAAGGACCTTGTGAAGATGCTGGAGGAAGCAGGTACAAAAGTATCTATATCCACAGTAAAACAAGTCCTATATTGACATAACCTGAAAGGCCGCTCAGCAAGGAAGAAGCCACTGCTCCAAAACCGCCATAAAAAAGCCAGACTACGGTTTGCAACTGCACATGGGGACAAAGATCGTACTTTTTGGAGAAATGTCCTCTGGTCTGATAAAACAAAAATAGAACTGTTTGGCCATAATGACCATCGTTATGTTTGGAGGAACAAGGGGGAGGCTTGCAAGCCGAAGAACACCATCCCCGCCGTGAAGCACGGGGGTGGCAGCATCATGTTGTGGGGGTGCTTTGCTGCAGGAGGGGCTGGTGCACTTCACAAAATAGATGGCATCATGAGGAAAGAAAATAATGTGGATATATTGAAGCAACAACTCAGACATCAGTCAGGAAGTTAAAGCTTGGTCGCAAATGGGCCTTCCAAATGGACAATGACCCCAAGCATACTTTCAAAGTTGTGGCAAAATGGCTTAAGGACAACAAAGTCAATGTATTGGAGTGGCCATCACAAAGCCCTGACCTCAATCCTATAGGAAATTTGTGGGTAGAACTGAAAAAGCGTGTGGGAGCAAAATGTGTCACAAATCGTGAAAATGTTCTCAGTAAGATTTCTCAGGTTGCTCAGATTTGCTCAGGTCACTCAGGTTCATGTCACATCTGACTCATTAGTGGTGGTCACATAACAGGAAGATCCTAGAAAAAAGTTAGCATGCAGGATGCCAAAGGCGGGTTTGACCTTGATCCAATTGATCTGGTCTAACTTCAAATAAAGTGCAAAAATAAAGTTATAATTTGTTACTTGTTTACTCTTGCACATGATCCAAATCACAATCAGAATAGATCCCTTTACAAACACTCATTCCATAGGTTTTCATTCCATAATGGAGCCCCAGTCAGTTTCCAACGGAAGCATAAAGTGGCGCCAGTGCCGCTTGCTTCCTTTCATTCATTGGTCTGAGATAGCATAACAAAAACTGCTAACAGATACCCTTTCTGGGCTCTCAAGCTCTCATCGCACGTTGAGGTATCCATCAGGCCTCACGCAAACTAGGCCCCTCAAATAACAGTCACTTGCCAATGTCCTACACCTTATGTCAGGGAGTGGTATATCACTCTGAACGATAGAGGAAGGAGAGGTGGAAACATGGGGAGCACTTTCTCCAATCTGGAGGGGTGGGGTGTCACAGACAGTGGTGTCCTATGTCACCACTACGTTTCCCTGCATTGTAATGTCTGGGGTACCTCAAACCCTTGGGCCTGTACAGTATATCTGGGCCCCCTGTTTCATTGTGTTTGACCTGCACTTCCCAAGAGTGGAAGTGGGAGCCATTCTTTGGCCATTGTTCTCTGAGAGAGATTGATGGATATGAGCTCAACCTTCGGCCCCGAGATGGAAGAAATAGGAGGTGGAAGAGTGTTCAGCAACGAGAGTTCTGGATTTCACCTACGATTTCAGTTAATATTGATGTTAAGGGTGTTGGTATATCAATCAAGTCTAAAAGTCACCAGGGGCTCACGTAAAAACAATGTTTCCATTTCCTTACGAGAGAGACCCTTAAAAAAGACTGCCCATACCCAATCACGCCCCTTGACAATATGCACATTAGACAAACACACATTTAGATAGTGTTCCAAATCCTACAACAGAGGAAATGGTATAAGAGGGAGTGGATCTAAACACGATGCTTTGCAAGGCGTTCCCCCCCTATCCCTGAGTGTAATCAAGTCAAGCAACAATTAGCATCTCTCGCAGAGTGAACAATCTTAGCTTCACCAGAATTTCAAGAATGCATTGTCAGTGTTGGGATGAGACTTAACCTGTTTAAAATGTTAACTACTATGTATGTATGTCACTCTGAACAAGTCACGTGTCAACACATTGTCAAGTTCTTTATCATTATGATCTGAATCATTTCATTGGCTTCATTACTCAACCATACATTAAAAGCCTAGACCTTCTCGTGATGTTGTCGGAGACCTGTTTCTCTCCTTACATGTGAGGAATAGGCCTACCGATGGCCCAAGTGTAAAGGCACATTTCTCGACAACATTTGTTTCTCATGCAAACACAACATTCAGATTCTGCGAGTGAGTGCAAATTGTTATGTCCACAAAAACGTCTGGAATGTGCATGAAGGGGCAAATTCGCAAACATGTCAGGCCCGATATGTGGACACGAGAGATGCCTAATGTCATTCCAGATATCGCGTGAGAGCATGTTATTTTCTCTCGCTGCAGCGCTCTGACCCCCCCCCCCCCCCCCTCAATAATGAATAAGCCCCACTGAGTCTTTACATCGTCTTATCTGAGGCTCTCTGGGTAATCTTACACAGTCGCTCACCAGGCCTGACAGTCATATGGAACAAATTAGGGGGGGGGGGGGGGGGGGGGGGCAGCATTCCTTTTTTCATTACTATAAATCTGTTTGCCATTACACTGTTTCTTTCTGTCCTAGGAACTAAATCCATACACTTCACTCAGGAATGGCTTGGTCAAGCACAGGTCAATCACTCATGCTGTCGTATCTCGGTGGCATGGCAAGCACTGCATTCTGGGAACCGTGGTCTTTGATGTGGGAGAGCGTATGCAGGGTGGCCCCTCTCTGGAAGAGCATACGATCAGCTCAAGGATTATCACACTCTGGACGTTAGAGCAGAAATTGATAGCATGGTCCCAACTCCTGACAATGACCATTGGAGTTGGCAAGACAACACAGACCGATCTCTATAAATTGACGCACACTGTGGTAGACAATAAACATGTATTTAAACGTTTACTCTATAATTTCCAGAATAGATTTGAAACTACATAACACTTTGAGTTTTGCATTGTGGGAAAATGATTTCACTCCTCCCTGCATCATAGTCTACTGAACTTTGTAAACATGTTTTTTTGGGGGGGGGAAACAATTACATTGTTCTAATCGATGGTTCTGTAACCAGATATACATTATGGAATGTGGAAAGTCTTCCCATTGTTTTTCAGTAAAGCTACCTTACATTCTTTTCATAGCAAACACAGGCTAACTGCCATTTAATTTTCATAGCAACCTTCGCATGCAGTAAGAATAACCACTTAATTTACTGAACTATTTAGTCTGAATTTGAGGTTTGTATTGAATGGCAACACCCCTGGCTCCTCCTTGTCCTCCAGACAGTTTTTTTAAACAAATCCTATTCAACTGCTGATGAAAACCAATACAATGCATACAAAATACAATATTCATATTATTTCTACTGTAATTACGTTTCATTAGATGAGGGTATATGTGTAAATATAATAATGAGAGAACAACGCTTCCCAACTTTCTCTTGACTTTGAGTTGGAAATGTCCATTAATTTCCCATGTTCAGACTGATGCTACGATTTTTCTCAGCAGCTTAGTATGCAAGGCTAGAGCCATTTTGACAGTCGTGAGATTTCGGTGAGATGATTTGAAGCAAAGCAGAGAGCATTATGGGCCTCCATCCTTATCCAGGAGATCACAGAGGGCCCATATGTATACTGTACATCCGAGTGCTGCCTCATTTAGCAATTAGCATACCGCCTAACCACTTACATCTGGAAAAACATTCACAGAAACTATTTATGTCTGACAATCTATACAAAATGGTATGTTTTCCGCAATTTCTGCACTCAGCAGGGAATTAACCTACTTTATTCACAGGCCAACCCAAACTCCAAAGTGTAAGACAACATTGTTGTACTGTACATACTTTCGTTGGAGGTTTAACACGGCCCATTAATTATGACATTGACACAAACATTTTCTCCCTTAAATATGGTGATTACCATACTGCTCCACTACCGACATGCTACTCCGACAAATCTCTCTACATCCTGTGCATTAAAAGCCCACTCCCCATGTCATTCAAGTCAGGATGTTTTTTCCCCTTGTTTTTTCTCACCCTGGCTTTCACGATTTCTATGGGAATTCCTGGATTGCGTTTATAGTTTTTTATTAAGATGTGCCGATAAGGCAGCAAGGCCGCAGATTGATTGCTGCATGGAGCCGCATGAGGAAAGGGTGGGGTGGGGACCCTCAATTAGGCCTCATTTAAAGAAGCCTGCGTTAGTTAAAGCAACTAGAGCATCGCTGCAGGGAGGCCTCTGTTTAAGAGGCGTCTCGGCACCAGGATCCACAACAGAGGAAGCTGTTGTGAAAGCCACTATGATCTTTGATCCAAGAATAATATCCCACTGGGCACAGAAGTTAATTCAACGTCTATTCCACATCGGTTCAACGTCATTTCAACAACTTTTATTCAACCAGTGTGTGCCCAGTGGGATGACATTTATTTCTGTTTGATGGAGTGAATTTTGTATCTCACAGTCAAATGTTAGAATAAAGAGCAAGCGACGTTTAACGAGGTGGATGTATAATAGAGAATTCTCAGCTGAAATAAAAAGCGATAAAGCAAGGATGAACCTCAACTCAAACACACACTACCCACTGGGCACAAACTGGTAGAATCGACATGGTTCCCAAGTCATTTCAACCAAGTAAAGTATATGTGATGACGTTAAATCAACGTGGAAAACTGATTTGGATTTCTAAAAGTCATCAACGTAAGGGCATTTCGTCTTTTTTTCACCCAACTTTTAACCTAAATCCAATTACATGGTAACATGAACATGGCAATCTTGGATTTCAAATTGGATTTACGTCAGTTGACACCTCAGCCAAATGTAAATCAAAACTATACGTTAAACTGACGTCGGTGCCCAGTAGGTAGTCTTGGAATGTGCTGCGCAAAGAGCTGAAAACAAATACTGTCGTTTACTACTGTTCAAGTGCACATTTCAAAGTAACAAGAAGAATGGGAGCTTATCGCTCACATGTCATTTCCGCAACGGACTAAGATTTAGATTGTGCTTTTGTTATCTTTGTAATTGAGGAAACTAGAAAGTAAGGCAAAAGATGCTTTAATCTCACAGTGTGGGAAAATAGAAGAGATCCCTCAACGCTGTGTAGTTTATCTGAACTAAGTCCCCTCCTCCACCTCAGGGAGAGAGACTGGCATCCATTGCTAGTGTACCCATGAGTTTAGCAGTCAAATTGCAGGGTAAAGGGTAAAAGGCTGCAAAACTCTTCTATCGATCATATGTCTATAGCCACAACGCAACAAGCTGTAGCCTATATTTGACACGCATGCTCCCCAAACCACAGCCTTCCCAACTGTAGGCATACCGGTAACTACCAAAATAAAGGAAACACTTGAGTTAACAAGGGATACAAAGTGTATTATGGTGTGGGGTGCATTTTCCTGCCATGGTTTAGGTCCACTAGTAGAATCTATGCCAAGGTCAACTGTAATGTATGGTGGAGGGAGCATCATGGTTTGGGGTTGCTTTGTTGCCAAAGGGCCTTGACAGATTGTTATCATCGCCGGAAAATGAATTCCCAAGTTTATGAAGACATTTTGCAGGAGAATGTAAGGCTATCTGTCCGCCAATTGAAGCTCAATAGAAGTTAGGTGATGCAACAGGACAACAACCCAAAAGACAGAAGTAAATCAACAACAGAATGGCTTGAACAGAAGAAAATACGCCTTCTGGAATGGCCCAGTCAGTCCTGACCTCAACCCGATTTGAGATGATGTGGCATGACCTCAAGAGAGCGGTTCACACCAGACATCCCAAGAATATTGCTTAACTGAAACAGTTTTGTAAAGAGGAATGGTTCAAAATTCCTCCTGGCCGTTGTGCAGGTCTGATCCACAACTACAGAAAACATTTGGTTGAGGTTATTGCTGCCAAAGGAGGGTCATCCTGTTATTAAATCCAAGGGTTCACATACTTTTTCTTCCCACTGTGTATATACACTGCTCAAAAAAATAAAGGGAACACTTAAACAACACAATGTAACTCCAAGTTAATCACACTTCTGTGAAATCAAACTGTCCACTTAGGAAGCAACACTGATTGACAATAAATTTCACATGCTGTTGTGCAAATGGAATAGACAAAAGGTGGAAATTATAGGCAATTAGCAAGACACCCCCAATAAAGGAGTGGTTCTGCAGGTGGTGACCACAGACCACTTTTCAGTTCCTATGCTTCCTGGCTGATGTTTTGGTCACTTTTGAATGCTGGCGGTGCTTTCACTCTAGTGGTAGCATGAGACGGAGTCTACAACCCACACAAGTGGCTCAGGTAGTGCAGCTCATCCAGGATGGCACATCAATGCGAGCTGTGGCAAGAAGGTTTGCTGTGTCTGTCAGCGTAGTGTCCAGAGCATGGAGGCGCTACCAGGAGACAGGCCAGTACATCAGGAGATGTGGAGGAGGCCGTAGGAGGGCAACAACCCAGCAGCAGGACCGCTACCTCTGCCTTTGTGCAAGGAGGAGCACTGCCAGAGCCCTGCAAAATGACCTCCAGCAGGCCACAAATGTGCATGTGTCTGCTCAAACGGTCAGAAACAGACTCCATGAGGGTGGTATGAGGGCCCGACGTCCACAGGTGGGGGTTGTGCTTACAGCCCAACACCGTGCAGGGCGCTTGGCATTTGCCAGAGAACACCAAGATTGGCAAATTCGCCACTGGCACCCTGTGCTCTTCACAGATGAAAGCAGGTTCACACTGAGCACATGAGCACATGTGACAGACGTGACAGAGTCTGTAGACGCCGTGGAGAACGTTCTGCTGCCTGCAACATCCTCCAACATGACCGGTTTGGCGGTGGGTCAGTCATGGTGTGGGGTGGCATTTCTTTGTGGGGCCGCACAGCCCTCCATGTGCTCGCCAGAGGTAGCCTGACTGCAATTAGGTACTGAGATGAGATCCTCAGACCCCT
This sequence comes from Salvelinus fontinalis, assembly GCF_029448725.1. NCBI lineage: Eukaryota > Metazoa > Chordata > Actinopteri > Salmoniformes > Salmonidae > Salvelinus > Salvelinus fontinalis. The sequence continues at coordinate 139,395 of NW_026600576.1, read as the reverse complement.
TGTGAGACCATATGCTGACACATGCACATTTGTGGCCTGCTGGAGGTCATTTTGCAGGGCTCTGGCAGTGCTCCTCCTTGCACAAAGGCGGAGGTAGCGGTCCTGCTGCTGGGTTGTTGCCCTCCTACGGCCTCCTCCACGTCTCCTGATGTACTGGCCTGTCTCCTGGTAGCGCCTCCATGCTCTGGACACTACGCTGACAGACACAGCAAACCTTCTTGCCACAGCTCGCATTGATGTGCCATCCTGGATGAGCTGCACTACCTGAGCCACTTGTGTGGGTTGTAGACTCCGTCTCATGCTACCACTAGAGTGAAAGCACCGCCAGCATTCAAAGTGACCAAAACATCAGCCAGGAAGCATAGGAACTGAGAAGTGGTCTGTGGTCACCACCTGCAGAACCACTCCTTTATTGGGGGTGTCTTGCTAATTGCCTATAATTTCCACCTTTTGTCTATTCCATTTGCACAACAGCATGTGAAATTTATTGTCAATCAGTGTTGCTTCCTAAGTGGACAGTTTGATTTCACAGAAGTGTGATTGACTTGGAGTTACATTGTGTTGTTTAAGTGTTCCCTTTATTTTTTTGAGCAGTGTATATATAGAATACATGTATAATATATACACTATATATTTCCTTAATAATTGTATTTGTATTTTTTACTGCCTCTTGGTCCCACCACGTGCCTGGGCCCAGGGGCTTCAGTCCTGGTAAGCCCCTGCATTAATCTGGCCCTGGATATACTATTACTGTATTACCATGTAAGAACTGCCATTGCTGGAATATTGTCTTGGGATAATGGTTTAATATTGTACGTGACTTGGTTCAGAAGGGCTCGAATTCCCTCCAGCTGCCTGGGGTATTCTTGCCGACGAAGTGCTGGGGAGTCACATTCTATTGTGCACTATAGGATGTTATATAGTAGCAAATTGTATGTATACCTCACTTAAATAGCTTGTATGTCTGCTGCTATATAAACAAGACGCTGGCTTACGATTGTTCTTGATTACCAACATCAAACATGTTGATTGCCCGCCTGCATAGGCCTTCCTCCTAGTCCCCTTATCAGGTTCTCTACTGCTCCCCTCCAGCCTGGGCCACAGAAAACTAGAGCTGGGGTCACCTTTACCGGGGGTGAGGTCGTGTGTGTGGACAGTGAGTGGACGGCAGGCGGAATATTTACGCTCCGAGGCACCCAGTATGTCCTCCGCATCACTCCCGCCGTGCACGCCACTCTCTTGTTCCATCACAGGCATTCTGAGGAAAGCATGCTGGGCCCGAGCTATTACTATCCTCCACAGGTTATGCGTGACTCCTTGTAGTCTTTCTAGGAAAAGACAAGGCCCCTCAAGAAATGCAAGGAATTTTCTGGGGTTTAGGTGTTCACTGAAGAGACAAGATGGTCATGTTCAAATGATATAACCTATTTTCCCCTCGAAATACCACACATTTATACCTGTATGCTTTACAATCACTCTTTTGAACAAAATGTACGTACTCCATGCGTCTGTGGGGTACAGCCTTCACCACTATCAAACTATGGACAGCATCCCACAATTATACATTATACAGCACGTCATTGCAAAGTGGCCTAATTTCTACAGAAGGAAACCAAGTGAAACAGAAAGGCATCGACATACCTTCAAGCCCACATATAAGCCTACCATACACATTCATTTTCAGGCGTAGTCATATAGTTGTAGTCCTTGCTCATATCTCAGCTGAAAGGGTTTAGCACTGGGCCTGTTGATGGTAAGGTAACTCTGTGAAGCATCAGCATGCCGAGCGTGCAAGAGAAGGCCTGGTTTGTGATGGATAGACTTGGGGTTGCGCTCAGGGATTGGGTCGAAGCCGTTCCCCTTATAGACCTGCTTCAGATACAGTGCAGAGCAGAGCTCAAAGTTATGTATTGTCATGTGCCGATGAGATGTCATATGCCTATGGCCTCTCGATAGACTCACACTACATAAATGTATGTGTGGCCATAAGAGACATTGCAAGAGGTAACTAATTGGTAGCAAAATAATCTTGATGTCTCTCTCCCTTCGTCTCTAATAGATACAAAGGGATAAGGGTGAACAATTAACCCAGGTCATTGTAAATGTTAACTTAACATGGTTAAGTATATCGTTGATAATGTGGAACGTCAAGCATATATTCTGTTTTAACTTTCCAGCCTCTGAAGTTTCTAAATCATATAACACTTTCTATCTGTTCATTGTCCTTCCATGCTCCTTCCATGCTCCTTCTTCTTTCACACTGCAAGCTTTGGCAGCCCCAGCCACTAGGCCTTAACTCCAACATGAAGCTACATAAGACAATTACAGTGGGGCAAAAAAGTATTGTCAGCCACCAATTGTGCAAGTTCTCCCACTTAAAAAGATGAGAGGCCTGTAATTTTCATCATAGGTACACTTCAACCATGACAGACAAAATGAGAAAAGAAAATCCAGAAAATCACATTGTAAGATTTTTTATTGAATTTATTTGCAAATTATGGTGGGAAATAAGCATGTTTAAACCATACAATTACTTTTATTTGTACATTTTTAAAACAATACAAATACATTAAGTTTAATACATTTCAGCAATGCAATTACATTGAACATTACACAGGGCTGTGAATAGTGTAGCTTGTCCCTGAGCTGGCGGGAGAATGGTTTTTGCCTCTCTTCCTGCCAGAGGTACTGCATGTTGGTTCCAACCTTAAAAGTAACAACAAAGAAAGTTAGCAGGTCTGTTAGAAAATGTCTTTGTCACACCATCTGGACAAGGGCATTTCTGTGCCAGAAACTCTAAATGGAAAGATGTATTTAGCTGGACCTGCTAGCTAGCTACATTTCGGCTAGCTAGCAATTGCTGTGAAGTCACCAAAATTGTTTGAAATAATGATTGCGGTAGCTACAGTATGTAATTTCAATTACAATAAATAAAGGTTAACTTACTTGTTTTTCGCTGTCCAGTGGCAACACGAGTGGGGCATTTGATTTGTGAACATATCACATAATCAGCGTCTTGTCAGCAACACTAAAAAAGTACTTCCGGGTCGGGCCACGGAATTTAGAACATTTTCAAAATAAAAGTCCCACAAACTATCTATATATATTCATGATATATGAAAAAGAATTGTCTAAATATGAACAATGATTCATATACATATATATATGGAAAACAGATTGACTTAGAGCAAGAACTATTCTGGGTGCCGCAGTAAAGTATTGTAGGTCATAGTCAGTAGGGTCTGTAGAATGTGTATATGGTGTAATCTCATGGGGCCCTGAATAATACGGCGTGTTTCTGGCCTTTTACTCCACCCATTCCATTGGCGGCCAAATCACATCACATGTGTGCTTAATGCACTACAGAAAACCCGCTAACCAAACAACAGTGCAGGGCATGCTCACGGAATTAAAGGGCAACTACACTGAAAAATAAAAGTTTCTTACATTTTTCCCAGACCTCAAAAGTCATCCCCTGATGTGCATAAGCATTGTTGTGAACAAAGAAAATCCAATTGAGTTGTTTTTCTATTAAGAAAGTGTGAAAGAAATCTGTGGTTAACCAGAATTTGGGTGGGGAAATCCGAAACCTGGAAAAACAAAACCAAGAAATTGGAATTTGGGGAAAGTAGGCAAAAAATAAGTAAATATTTTTAAAGGCCCTACCCTTTATTAAGCGGTGCTTATGCCACCCTTTATAAAGCACAGGTTTATGGCATATTTCACATAATTGGTTTATAAGGGCACAGGGCGAGACCCAGCTGCAGACAAGGGAGGCAGATGGTTCAAGTCTCTGATATTTATTAGTATCCAAGGGGGCAGGCAAGAGGATGGTTGTGGACAGGCAAAAGAACGTAACAAGGTCAGAGTCCAGGAGGCACAGAGTGGCAGGCAGGCTGGAGGTCAGGGCAGGCAGTATGGTCAGGCAGGCTCGAGGTCAGGGCAGGCAGTATGGTCAGGCAGGCTGGAGGTCAGGGCAGGCAGTATGGTCAGGCAGGCGGGTTCAGAGTCAAGGCATGCAAGGGTCAAAACCGGGAGGACTAGCAAAAAACAAAAAGAGGAAAAAGCAGGAGCACAGAGTAACACGCTGGTTGACTTGACAAAACAAGGCAAACTGGCACAGACAGACAGAAAACAGAGGTATAAATACCCAGGGGATAATGGGGAAGATGGGTGACACCTGCAGGCGGTGGAGACAAGCATAAGCACAGGTGAAACAGATCAGGGTGTGACAGGGTTATGTCCCATTTGACATTGGTGGTTATGACACATTTATGAGCCCTTTATAAAGCATGACACATGGTTATAGAGGGTTTGTAACAGATTTATGTAGTGTTTAGGAAGGCTTTATGAAGGCTTTATAAGCTGCATGTCGTTTAAAGCGGGACCCTCCCAATGAAAAAGCATTGGCTCCATTCAACATTTTCAGACACAAAATCACAAAAGTGATTGATCAATATAATGAATGCATATGGTAATATTTCATTGTCACTAATTACATTTTCCTCTTTAAATGTTTGTCCCTTTATGCTGTAGCACCCATTTCTAAACATTACAATTTAGAGCCTCTCTTTTACCAATGTGGCACATTACTCTGACAAACAGGTGGAAACCAAGATGGCTGCTCCCTCTTGCTGTTCTCCAACCATAGAAGAACTTGACAGAGGAGGGGGTAATAATATCCCTCAACATGTGGAAGCGATTTCCAACAGGTCTGGGAACAGGTCCACTGGGTTGAGCTCCAAGAACAACAGAAACGCGTAGCTGGCAGAGTTTGAATACATATATCACTCATTCGTAAGACTCTTTAGGCCTATTGACGGACCCATGCCCAGTGGTAATTTGGTAGAAGGCCTCGGGTTGTTTGCACAAACAGGACCTTTACTGTGGGAACCAGTCACAGAGGGATAAAGTGGGGGTACAAACTTAAGTGGAACAGCTTGAGTGTGGGAGAAAGGTTGGCTATGGGAAAGGCTGCATTGGGAGAGATACTGTGCGGAATCCAAATTCGGTAATGCACTTTCTTAACACTAGCGTGTGTAATGCATTAACTTCTTAGGCAAGACTTGTCAAATGACTCCTTAAAATATTGAGTGTGGGAGGTTCGCTATGGGAAGGCTGCATTGGGAGAGAATTAAAGTTGGATAATGCACTTTAACACTGGCATATGTAATGAATTTTTAGGCAATACTTGTCAAATTACTCCCCTTAAAATATATATTTTTAAATTTCATAATGATCCTGATAAAATAACAGGCATGCTTGTGCAGAACATTTACTACATAGAGAGACATAACATTATACTCCTTATAAGACATTATAAAGGCTCATATATGCTTATAACAAGTTATTAAGCATTCTACCTGTAAATGTCTACTCTGATTAGTTGTAATAATGGCACGCAGTAGGAGGAGAGTCTGGATTTCTATCAAATCCACACTGCATTGACACTGGCCATGTGTCACAACATGTGTATTTAAATAAATACATTTAGATTCATATTAAAGTGTATATTTGCACAGCACATGATGAGCATTTTTATTGTCTACCGTTTGACTGGATTATGCCTCAACATAACATGACATTGCAATTGCACTTGTGATCCAGGGATAAACACATTGACTTAGATACACTATATATACAAAAGTATGTGGACACACCTTCAAATGAGTGAATTTGGCTATTTCAGCCACCCCCGTTGCTGACAGGCGTATAAAATCGAGCACACAGCCATGCAATTTTCATAGACAAACATTGGCTGTAGAATGGCCTTACTATCAGAACTCAGGAGAAGACCCAGATGCAGACAGCTAGAGTTACAGATGTTTATTTACCCAAACAGGGGGCAGGCAAAAGACAGTTCAAAGGCAGGCAGAGTTTTGTAATCTAGGGCAGAGTCAATAAGGTACAGAATGACAGGCAGGCTCGGGGCCAGGACAGGCAGAGGTTCGCAAACATGTCAGAGTCAGGCAGGTACAGAACGACAGGCAGGCTCGGGGTCAGGGCAGGCAGAATGGTCAGAACCGGGGAAACTAGGAAACAGAACTTGAGATAGCAGGGAGACTGGAAAACACGCTGGAAAGACCTGACAAGACAAGCCGAAATGGCAACAGACAAACAGAGAACACAGGTATAAATACACTGGGGATAATGGGGAAGATTGGCGACACCTGCAGGAGGGTGGAGACAAGCACAAAGACAGGTGAAACAGATCAGGGTGTGATACTTACTGAAGAGCTCAGTGAGTTTCAATCGTCAGTTTGTCAAATTTCTGTCCTGCTAGAGCTGCTCCGGTCAACTGTAAGTGCTGACATTGTGAAGTGGAAATGTCTAGGAACAACAACGGCTCAGCCGCAAAGTGGTAGGCCACACAACCTCACAGAACGGGACCGCTGAAGCGTAAAAAAATAGTCTGTCCTTGTTTGCGACACTCACTACAAAGTTCCAAACTGCCTCTGGGAGCAACGCCAGCACAATAACTGTTAGTCGGGAGCTTCATGAATTTGGTTTCCATGGCCGAGCAGCCGCACACAAGCCTAAGATCACCATGCACAATGCCAAGCGTCAGCTGGAGTGGTATAAAGTTTTCCACCATTGGACTGGAGCAGTGGAAATGCATTCTCTGGAGGAATGAATCACGCTTTACCATCTGGCAGTCAAAAGGACGAATCTGGGTTTGTCGAATGCCAAGAGAACGCTACCTGCCCGAGTGCATAGTGCCAACTGTAAAGTTTGACAGAAGAGGAATAATGGTCTGTGACTGTTTTTCATGGTTCCTTTTGATAGGCCACTTAGTTCCAGTGAAGGGAAATCTTAACGTTACAGTATACATGCTAGACGATTCTGTAATTCCAACGTTGTGTTGGCATGACAAAGCCCCCATGCACAAAGCGAGATCCATACAGAAATGGTTTGTCAAGATAGGTGTTGGAAGAACTTGACGAGCAGGTGTCCGACGAGCAGGTGTTCGACGAGCAGGTGTCCATATACTTTTGGTCATTTAGTGTATCACCCAAATACACCAGCATGACTCTGACAGTGACAAATTAGTTGAAAAAAGCTCATTAGCCATTCATCTCATGTCTCTGTCACTGGCCGGGTGTCATTACTGTGTGTTCTGCCAAAGTCTTGTTTTTGCCCCCTCTTTTATAAAGAGTAAACACCCAACAGTGAGGAAACCCATCCCCATGAGCAAAGTGAAGAAAGGGGAGTATCCACGCGGGCCTGACTGTTCTGTCCTGCCATTGGTCCCCACAAAACCTGCACCAATTTAAAACCAGACACCAGTTGCTCTCCACCCGTCAGCCTATTACCACAAGCCCCAAAAGATAGATAGGGAGAGAGAAAAAAAGTGAGCGTGTATCAGAGACAGAGGGTCAGCCTGAGATAAACAGAGAGAGAGCGAGAGAGAGACACACACAGTTAGTTAATTTTGGCATGCCTGCAAACTCCACCAACATGAGGCTGAAGTTTCCCATCCTGGCTCTGACTCTGGAGATTATCACCATCATCCTGTTTGCTGTGTTTGTGGACTACGATGATGGGAAACACGGGGGGCACGGAGCCCACAACACCACACACCACGAGGAGAAGACGGAACAGGATCCTCTGACCCTTTATCCCAGTAAGTGACACCTGAAGGCTCCTTCATGTTAGCCTGGTCCCAGATCTGTTTGTGTGGTCTTGGCATGACAATGACCATAGGAGTTGGCAAGACAGGAACAGGTCTGGGAGCAGGCTTCCTCAGTGTGGTGCCACATATTGTATGTGTGGGCTGTCAGTGTGTCAGCCTGGTTGTGGGAGCTTGGCTGAATCATGGATTTGATTGTATTGACTCCTTGATGCCAACCCTGGTTGCTATGGATGAAGGGCTATTAAAGTTGAGTATCAAAGATTTGCCCCTTATTCTCTTAATAATTGTGCAGTAGCTTTGAGGGATAAGCTATAGATCATTGGAGATGGTATTATTGAGTTATCAGATACTCCTGTGAACAATCAGAGAGAGATGTCGTGGGGAAAATAGTGTGAGGTTGTTGTGCACGTGCCCATTCCAGCATCCTCACACCTAGAAATACTCTTTAGGGAATGGGCCAGATGCTCTAGCTGTCGTAGGGGCACCACTCTCTCTCATACTGGACAGGTTCACTGTGGCTAGCCTCCAGATGGATTGTGCAAATGGGAAGATGAATGCCAGGACGGAATGGCATCCACATACTTACAATAGAGCTTGCAAGTGCACTTAAGGGGAATGCAGTAATGTGATTTAGAGAGACATACGATTGAGTTAAAAATGTACGTAAATTTGTGTTTGGAGATAGATAAGTCTGTCTTGTGACTTATCAGTTGAAAAGTGCCAAAGCCCCACCCCTACTACTCTACCTTTTGTACAAAAAATAATTTAGATGTTAGTCTGGTGTTCTTTGTGTGGTTCTTGGAATCCCAAAAAGTCTATTTTTTACCTATTTTAATACAGCATAAATACTTGCAGACTTACAGTATAGAGGTTTGCCCAGAAATGGGCAGGGCAGGTGTGACCCGAAGAGATTAGCGTAGTGCTTAGCATTTGGGCCGATCCTTTTCCATTCCAAGAATTTTGCAGATGAGGTGTCCTTTAAGTTAAGACATCCTAAAACTTTTAGAACTACGGGTTGTTTATAAATAAACTGAGAGAATATTTGTATTTAAAGATTTTGTTCAATGGATTATACACCTGGAGATGTGTATAAAGGCGACATTGACTTTCTTTTCTTAAGAAAGCGGTAACATTTGCAGATTCCATCCATAACTATCATAATTGACCCCCCACTTTACTCAACTGACTGGCTATTTAATGCCCCATAACATGCTCATTCAGCTCTACAAACACAAGTTGCACCCCCCCCCCCCAAAAAAAACCTATTGGAGTAGACTATGAGAAAATATCAGGGGTCTGATGTGTGCGATGCGGGGGTCGTCTATATTGTGCATTACCAAAGCTCCGCAATTACAGGTTCATAGCAGAGGAAATAAGAGTAGGAATGCAATTTTGAAAGATAGGAGCCTATGTTGCTGCTGGGCTTTACCATCAACGGGCAAATTATTGTTTAAAAAAAGATTGCGAGGAACCAATTGTTTCTGTGGCTCCCTGAAGTACTTGTTTTCCTCAAAGAATGGGGACCTTAAGATTTGTTACACAGAGTTATTTTTCACAGCCATAGTCTACTCCTTTCATCAAAGTCAGGCCGAATTTGTAATTTGTGATTACAGTTCACAAAAAGCAACTTCACCAATTGCACTGGTGTAAAACGTTCCCCAATTGTCATACCTGAATAAAGTATAGATACCTTCATCGAAAATGACTCAATTAAAAGTGAGTCACCCAGTAAAATACTACTTGAGGAAAAAAGTATCTGGTTTTAAATGTAAACTCAGCAAAAAAAGAAACGTCCTCTCACTGTCAACTGCGTTTATTTTCTGCAAACTTAACATGTGTAAATATTTGTATGAACATAACAAGATTCAACAAGTTCCACAGACATGTGACGAAACAGAAATGGAATAATGTGTCCCTGAACAAAGGGAGGGTCAAAATCAAAAGTAACAGTCGGTATCTGGTGTGGCCACTAGCTGCATTAAGTACTGCGTGCATTTCCTCCTCATGGATTGCACCAAATTTTCCAGTTCTTGCTGTGAGTTGTTACCCCACTCTTCCACCAAGGCACCTGCAGTTCCCGGACATTTCTGGGGGGAATGGCACTAGCCCTCACCCTCCAATCCAACAGGTCCGAGACGTGCTCAATGGGATCGGTGAGATGGTGCCATAAACAAATATATACAAAAAGGAAAACTACAAACAGGCATGCCTAATAGTGCTGAGCGATTAGTGCTTTTTGAGGTCGGTTCAGTTTCGGTTTGATTATAAAAAGTTAATCACAGTTTTTGATTTTAGTTTCAATTAAAAAATATATATATTAAATGCATTATTAAGTAATGACATCTTATAATTTTGAGCTTTTTTTAAAACTAAAAAGACATACCCAAAAGTAACTGCTATTCATGTGTAATTACATGATTCTGACATGCAAAAACGTTGTATATTTGGAAAGAAGATATCTGGGAGATTATGAGGAAATTAACTGAAGACACACAAAACCGTGACATTTTTTTATTTATTTGAAAGCCATTTTTCATTGACAAGCTATAAGTGAATTATTGATGATTAGAGCTGTTCACAACATGTGAACAATGTCAGAAATAGAACGGGATTGATAGACCTAACAACTAGAAATAGGCAGATGTTTCAGTAAGTGGTGTCAGGTGTGGTCACAAGTCATTTCCAAGTGTCCCTAAACCTCTCCAAAGTGGCATACAGTTGAAGTCGGAAGTATACATACACTTAGGTTGGAGTCATTAAAACTCGTTTTTCAACCACTCCACAAATGTCTTGTTAACAAACTATAGTTTTGGCAAGTCGGTAAGGACATCTACTATGTAATTTTGTAAAAGTAATTTTACCAACAATTGTTTACAGACAGATTATTTCACTTATGATTCATTGTATCACAATTCCAGTGGGTCAGAAGTTTACATACACTAAGTTGAATGTGTCTTTAAACAGCTTGGAAAATTCCAGAAAATGATGTCATGGCTTTAGAAGCTTCTGATAGGCTAATTGACATAATTTGAGTCAATTGGAGGTGTACCTGTGGATGTATCTCAAGGCCTACCCTCAAACGCAGTGCCTCTTTGCTTGACATCATGGGAAAATCAAAAGAAATCAGCCAATACCTCAGGAAAAATATTGTAGATCTCCACAAGTCTGGTTCATCCTTGGGAGCAATTTCCAAATGCTTGAAGGTACTATGTTCATCTGTACAAACAACAGTACGCAAGTAGAAACAACATGGGACCACGCAGCCGTCATACCGCTCAGGAAGGAGACACGTTCTGTCTCCTAGAGATTAATGTACTTTGGTGCAAAAGTGCAAATCAATCCCAGAGCAACAGCAAAGGAAGGTGAAGATGCTGGAGGAAACAGGTACAAAAGTATATTTTTCCACAGTAAAACGAGTCCTATATGGACATAACCTGAAAGTCCGCTCAGCAAGGAAGAAGCCACTGCTCCAAAACCGCCATAAAAAAAGCCAGACTACGGTTTGCAACTGCACATGGGGACAAAGATTGTACTTTTTGAAATGTCCTCTGGTCGGATGAAACAAAAATAGAACTGTTTGGCCATAATCGCAATCGTTATGTTTGGAGGAACAATCAATCAATCAATCAATTTTATTTTATATAGCCCTTCGTACATCAGATAATATCTCGAAGTGCTGTACAGAAACCCAGCCTAAAACCCCAAACAGCTAGAATGCAGGTGTAGAAGCACGGCGGCTAGGAAAAACTCCCTAGAAAGGCCAAAACCTAGGAAGAAACCTAGAGAGGAACCAGGCTATGAGGGGTGGCCAGTCCTCTTCTGGCTGTGCCGGGTGGAGATTATAACAGAACTATGCCAAGATGTTCAAAAATGTTCATAAGTGACAAGCATGGTCAAATAATAATCATGAATAATTTTCAGTTGGCTTTTCATAGCTGATCATTAAGAGTTGAAAAACAACAGGTCTGGGACAGGTGGCGGTTCCATAACCGCAGGCAGAAGAGTTGAAACTGGAATAGCAGCAAGGCCAGGCGGACTGGGGGCAGCAAGGAGTCACCACGGCCGGTAGTCCCGACGTATGGTCCTAGGGCTCAGGTCCTCCGAGAGAAAGAAAGAGAGAAGGAGAAAATTAGAGAGAGCCAAGATTTTCAAAATGTTCATAAATGACAAGCATGGTCAAATAATAATCAGAAATAAATCTCAGTTGGCTTTTCATAGCCGATCATTAAGAGTTGAAAACAGCAGGTCTGGGACAGGTAGGGGTTTCGTAACCGCAGGCAGAAACAGTTGAAACTGGAATAGCAGCAAGGCCGGGCGGACTGGGGACAGCAAGGTGTCAGCATGCCCGGTAGTCCTGACGTATGGTCCTAGGGCTCAGGTTCTCAGAGAGAAAGAGAGAACGAGAGAATTAGAGAGAGCATACTTAAATTCACACAGGACACTGGATAAGACAGGAGAAGTACTCCAGGTATAACCAACTGACCCCAGCCCCCCGACACATAAACTACTGCAGCATAAATACTGGAGGCTGAGACAGGAGCGGTCAGGAGACACTGTGGCCCCATCCGAAGAAACCCCCGGACAGGGCCAAACAGGAAGGATATAACCCCACCCACTCTGCCAAAGCACAGCCCCCACACCACTAGAGGGATATCCTCAACCACCAACTTACAATCCTGAGACAAGGCCGAGTATAGCCCACAAAGGTCTCCACCACAGCACAACCAAGGGGGGGCGCCAACCCAGACAGGAAGTTCACGTCAGTAACTCAACCCACTCAAGTGACGCACCCCTCCTAGGGACGGCATGAAAGAGCACCAGCAAGCCAGTGACTCAGCCCCAGTAACAGGGTTAGAGGCAGAGAATCCCAGTGGAGAGAGGGGAACCGGCCCTGGAGAGACAGCAAGGGCGGTTCGTTGCTCCAGAGCCTTTCCGTTCACCTTCACACTCCTGGGCCAGACTACACTCAATCATATGACCTACTGAAGAGATAAGTCTTCAGTAAAGACTTAAAGGTTGAGACCGAGTCTGCGTCTCTCACATGGGTAGGCAGACTGTTCCATAAAAATGGAGATCTATAGGAGAAAGCCCTGCCTCCAGCTGTTTGCTTAGAAATTTTAGGGACAATTAGGAGGCCTGCGTCTTGTGACCGTAGCGTACGTGTAGGTATGTACGGCAGGACCAACTCGGAAAGATAGGTAGGAGCAAGCCCATGTAACGCTTTATAGGTTAACAGTAAAACCTTGAAATCAGCCCTTGCCTTAACGGGAAGCCAGTGTAGGGAAGCTAGCACTGGAGTAATATGATCAAATTTCTTGGTTCTAGTCAGGATTCTAGCAGCCGTATTTAGCACTAACTGAAGTTTATTTAGTGCTTTATCCGGGTAGCCGGAAAGTAGAGCATTGCAGTAGTCTAACCTAGAAGTAACAAATGCATGGATTAATTTTTCAGCATCATTTTTGGACAGAAAATGTCTGATTTTTGCAATGTTACGTAGATGGAAAAAAGCTGTCCTTGAAACAGTCTTGATATGTTCGTCAAAAGAGAGATCAGGGTCAAGAGTAACGCCGAGGTCCTTCACAGTTTTATTTGAGACGACTTTACAACCATCAAGATGAATTGTCAGATTTAACAGAAGATCTCTTTGTTTCTTGGGACCTAGAACAAGCATCTCTGTTTTGTCCGAGTTTAAAAGTAGAAAGTTTTCAGCCATCCACTTCCTTATGTCTGAAACACAGGCTTCTAGCGAGGGCAATTTTGGGGCTTCACCATGTTTCATTGAAATGTACAGCTGTGTGTCATCCGCATAGCAGTGAAAGTTAACATTATGTTTTCGAATAACATCCCCAAGAGGTAAAATATATAGTGAAAACAATAGTGGTCCTAAAACGGAACCTTGAGGAACACCGAAATGTACAGTTGATTTGTCAGAGGACAGACCATTCACAGAGACAAACTGATATCTTTCCGACAGGTAAGATCTAAACCAGGCCAGAACTTGTCCGTGTAGACCAATTTGGGTTTCCAGTCTCTCCAAAAGAATGTGGTGATCGATGGTGTCAAAGGCAGCACTAAGGTCTAGTAGCACGAGGACAGATGCAGAGCCTCGGTCTGACGCCATTAAAAGGTCATTTACCACCTTCACAAGTGCAGTCTCAGTGCTATGATGGGGTCTAAAACCAGACTGAAGCATTTCGTATACATTGTTTGTCTTCAGAAAGGCAGTGAGTTGCTGCGCAACAGCTTTTTCTAAAATTTTTGAGAGGAATGGAAGATTCGATATAGGCCGAGAGTTTTTTATATTTTCCGGGTCAAGGTTTGGCTTTTTCAAGAGAGGCTTTATCACTGCCACTTTTAGTGAGTTTGGTACACATCCGGTGGATAGAGAGCTGTTTATTATGTTCAACATAGGAGGGCCAAGCACAGGAAGCAGCTCCTTCAGCAGTTTAGTAGGAATAGGATCCAGTATGCAGCTTGAAGGTTTAGAGGCCATGATTATTTTCATCATTGTGTCAAGAGATATAGTACTAAAACACTTAAGTGTCTCTCCCCATCCCAGGCCCTCGCAGAGCTGTGCAGATCCAGGACAGCTAAGCCCTGGAGGAATACGCAGATTCAAAGAGGAGTCCGTAATTTGCTTTCTAATGGTCATGATCTTTTCCTCAAAGAAGTTCATGAATTTATTACTGCTGAAGTGAAAGCCATCCTCTCTTGGGGAATGCTGCTTTTTAGTTAGCTTTGCAACAGTATCAAAAAGAAATTTTGGATTGTTCTTATTTTCCTCGATTAAGTTGGAAAAGTAGGATGATCGAGCAGCAGTGAGGGCTCTTCGGTACTGCACGGTACTGTCTTTCCAAGCTAGTCGGAAGACTTCCAGTTTTGTGTGGCGCCATTTCCGTTCCAATTTCCTGGAAGCTTGCTTCAAAGCTCGGGTATTTTCTGTATACCAGGGAGCTAGTTTCTTATGACAAATGTTTTTCGTTTTTAGGGGTGCAACTGCATCTAGGGTATTGCGCAAGGTTAAATTGAGTTCCTCAGTTAAGTGGTTAACTGATTTTTGTCCTCTGACGTCCTTGGGTAGGCAGAAGGAGTCTGGAAGGGCATCAAGGAATTTTTGTGTTGTCTGAGAATTTATAGCACGACTTTTGATGCTCCTTGGTTGGGGTCTGAGCAGATTATTTGTTGCGATTGCAAACGTAATAAAATGGTGGTCCGATAGTCCAGGATTATGTGGAAAAACATTAAGATCTACAACATTTATTCCATGGGACAAAACTAGGTCCAGAGTATGACTGTGGCAGTGAGTAGGTCCAGAGACATGTTGGACAAAACCCACTGAGTCGATGATGGCTCCGAAAGACTTTTGGAGTGGGTCTGTGGACTTCTCCATGTGAATATTAAAATCACCAAAAATTAGAATATGATCTGCTATGACTACAAGGTCTGATAGGAATTCAGGAAACTCAGAGAGGAACGCTGTATATGGCCCAGGAGGCCTGTAAACAGTAGCTATAAAAAGTGATTGAGTAGGCTGCATAGATTTCATGACTAGAAGCTCAAAAGACGAAAACGGCATTTTTTTTTTTGTAAATTGAAATTTGCTATCGTAGATGTTAGCAACACCTCCGCCTTTGCGGGATGCACGGGGGATATGGTCACTAGTGTAACCAGAAGGTGAGGCCTCATTTAACACAGTAAATTCATCAGGCTTAAGCCATGTTTCAGTCAGGCCAATCACATCAAGATTATGATCAGTGATTAGTTCATTGACTATGACTGCCTTTGAAGTGAGGGATCTAACATTAAGTAACCCTATTTTGAGATGTGAGGTATCACGATCTCTTTCAATAATGGCAGGAATGGAGGAGGTCTTTATCCTAATAAGATTGCTAAGGCGAACACCGCCATGTTTAGTTTTGCCCAACCTAGGTCGAGGCACAGACACAGTCTCAATGGGTATGGCTGAGCTGACTACACTGACTGTGCTATTGGCAGACTCCACTAAGCTGGCAGGTTGGCTAACAGCCTGCTGCCTGGCCTGCACCCTATTTCATTGTGGGGCTAAAGGAGTTAGAGCCCTATCTATGTTGGTAGATAAGATGAGAGCACCCCTCCAGGTAGGATGGAGTCCGTCACTCCTTAGCAGGTCAGGCTTGGTCCTGTTTGTGGGTGAGTCCCAGAAAGAGGGCCAATTATCTACAAATTCTATCTTTTGGGAGGGGCAGAAAACAGTTTTCAACCAGCGATTGAGTGCTGAGACTGTAGAGCTCGTCACTCCCCCTAACTGGGAGGGGGCCAGAGACAATTACTCGATGCCGACACATCTTTCTAGCTGATTTACACGCTGAAGCTATGTTGCACTTGGTGACCTCTGACTGTTTCATCCTAACATCGTTGGTGCCGACGTGGATAACAATATCTCTATACTCTCTACACTCGCCAGGAACAAGGGGGAGGCTTGCAAGACGAAGAATGCCATCCCAACCGTGAAGCACGGGGGTGGCAGCATCATGTTGTGGGGGTGCTTTGCTGCAGGAGGGACTGGTGCACTTCACAAAATAGATGGCATCATGAGGAAAGAAAATAATGTGGATATATTGAAGCAACATCTCAAGACATCAGTCATGAAGTTAAAGCTTGGTCGCAAATGGGTCTTCCAAATGGACAATGACCCCAAGCATACTTCTAAAGTTGTGGCAAAATGGCTTAAGGACAACAAAGTCAAGGTATTGGAGTGGCCATCACAAAGCCCTGACCTCAATCCTATAGAACATTTGTGGGCAGAACTGTGAGCAAGGAGGCCTACAAACCTGACTCAGTTACACCAGCTCTGTCAGGAGGAATGGGCCAAAATTCTCCCAACTTATTGTGGGAAGGTTGTGGAAGGCTACCCGAAACGTTTGACCCAAGTTAAAGAATTTAAAGGCAATGCTACCAAATACTAATTGAGTGTATGGAAACTTCTGACCCACTGGGAATGTGATGAAAGAAATAAAAGCTGAAATAAATAATTCTCTCTACTATTATTCTGACATTTCACATCCTTAATTTAAAGTGGTGATCCTAACTGGCCTAAGACCGGAAAATGTTAATAGGAGTTTAAAAGTATTTGGCTAAGGTGTATGTAAACTTCCGACTTCAACTGTATGTCTGTAAATTAGATTATTCCAGTGCGATTGTAACGGCTGTCGCTCTCCTCATCCTCGGATGAGGTGAGGAGAGAAGGATCTTCAGACCAAAACGCAGCTTCAGGGAAATAAGCCATCTTTATTATAAATACGACGGCAACACGAAACAAAACAAAACACTTTCAAAACTACAAAAACAAGAAAACGACGTAGACGACAAAACCTGAACATGAACTTACTTAACTGAAACGTAAAACTCACGGACAGGAAACAGACTACATCGAAACGAAACAAACCGAAACCAGTCCCGTGTGGCACAACGACATACACAAACACAGGAGACAATCACCCACAAACAAACAGTGAGAATGCCCTACCTAAATATGACTCTTAATTAGAGGAAAACGCAAACCACCTGCCTCTAATCAAGAGCCATACCAGGCAAACCAAAACCAACATAGAAACAGATAACATAGACTGCCCACCCAAAACTAACGCCCTGACCAATTACACATACAAAAACAACATAAAACTGGTCAGGACCGTTACATAACACCCCCCTCAAGGTGCGAACTCCGGGCGCACCATCACAAAGTCCAGGGGAGGGTCTGGGTGGGCAGGTGACCACGGTGGTGGCTCCGGCTCTGGACGCTGTCCCCACACCACCATAGTCACTCCCCGTCTTCTTCTTCCCCTCCCAATGCCCACCCTAAAACTCACATCCCCTAAATAAACATCCAGCACCAGGAGAAGGGGCAGCACCGGGACAAAGGGCAGCACCGGGACAAGGGGCAGCACCGGGACAAGGGGCAGCACCGGGACAAGGGGCAGCACCGGGACAAGGGGCAGTACCGGGACAAGGGGCAGTACCGGGACAAGGGGCAGCACCAGGATAAGGGGCAGCACCGGGACAAGGGGCAACACCGGGACAAGGGGCAGGTCCCGGCTGATAAACTCTGGCAGATCCTGGCTGAGGGACTCTGGCAGGTCTATGCAGGCTGACAGCTCTCGACGCTCATGGCAGGCTGACGGCTCTCGACGCTCATGGCAGGCTGACGGCTCTCGACGCTCATGGCAGGCTGACGGCTCTCGACGCTCATGGCAGGCTGACGGCTCTCGACGCTCATGGCAGGCTGACGGCTCTCGACGCTCATGGCAGGCTGACGGCTCTCGACGCTCATGGCAGGCTGACGGCTCTCGACGCTCATGGCAGGCTGACGGCTCTCGACGCTCATGGCAGGCTGACGGCTCTCGACGCTCATGGCAGGCTGACGGCTCTCGACGCTCATGGCAGGCTGACGGCTCTCGACGCTCATGGCTCTCTGACGGCTCTGGCTGCTCATGGCTCTCTGACGGCTCTGGCTGCTCATGGCTTTCTGACGGCTCTGGCTGCTCATGGCTCTCTGACGGCTCTGGCTGCTCATGGCTCTCTGACGGCTCTGGCTGCTCATGGCTCTCTGACGGCTCTGGCTGCTCATGGCTCGCTGGCGGCTCTGGCAGATCCTGTCTGGTTGGCGGCTCTGGCAGATCCTGTCTGGTTGGCGGCTCTGGCAGATCCTGTCTGGTTGGCGGCTCTGGCAGATCCTGTCTGGTTGGCGGCTCTGGCAGATCCTGTCTGGCTGACGGCTCTAGCGGCTCCTGTCTGGCGGACGGCTCTAGCGGCTCCTGTCTGGCGGACGGCTCTAGCGGCTCCTGTCTGGCGGACGGCTCTGTAGGCTCATGGCAGACGGGCGGCTTTGCAGGCTCATGGCAGACGGGCGGCTTTGCAGGCTCATGGCAGACGGATGGCTCAGACGGCGCTGGGGAGACGGATGGCTCAGATGGCGCTGGGGAGACGGATGGCTCAGATGGCGCTGGGGAGACGGATGGCTCAGATGGCGCTGGGGAGACGGATGGCTCAGGCCGGATACGGCGCACTGTAGACCTGGTGCGTGGTGCCGGAACTGGAGGCACCGGGCTAAGGATAAGCACCTTCCTACTAGTGCGGGGAGCAGGAACAGGGCACACTGTATTCTCAAAGCCCACTCCACAACTGATGCGCGGCACCGGCACTGGTGACGCCGGGCTGAGGACAAGCACATCAGGATTAGTAGGGGGAGAAGATACAGTTTGTACAGGGCTCTGGAGACGCACTGGTAGCTTAGTGCGTGGGGCCGGAACTGGAGGCACCGGGCTAGATACACGCACTACAGGGAGAGTGCGTGGAGGAGGAACAGGGCTCAGGATACGCACTGGTAGCCTAGTGCGTAGTGTAGACACTGTAGGCACTAGGCTGGGGCGGGGAGGTGGTGCCGGAAATACCGGACCGTGGAGACGTACTGGCACTCTTGAGCATTGAGCCTGCCCAACCTTACCTGGTTGAATGCTCCCGGTTGCCCGACCAGTGCGGGGAGGTGGAATAACCCGCACCGGCCTATGTAGGCGAACCGGGGAAACCATGCGTAAGGCAGGTGCCATGTATGCCGGCCCGAGGAGACGCACTGGAGACCAGACGCGTTGAGCCGGCCTCATGACACCTGGCTCAATACCCAATCTAGCCCTACCAGTGCGGGGAGGTGGAATAACCCGCACTGGGCTATGCACTCGTACAGGAGACACCGTGCGCTCTACTGCGTAACACGGCGCCTGCCCGTACTCCCGCTCTCCACGGTAAGCCTGGGAAGTGGGCGCAGGTCTCCTACCTGCCCTTGGCCCACTACCTCCTAGCCCCCCCCCAAGAAATTTTTGGGTGTTACTTAGGGCTTTTTTGGCTTCCGTGCCAGACGCGTTCCCTCATAGCTCCGGTTCCTCTCTCCGGTAGCCTCTGCTCTCCTCCGTGCCTCCAGCTCAGCTTTGGGACGGCGATATTCTCCCTGCTGTGCCCATGGACCTCTCCCGTCCAATATTTCCTCCCAAGTCCAGAAATCCTTGTTGCCCTGTCGAGCTTTCCCTTGCCGCTTGGTCCTAATTTGGTGGGTGATTCTGTAACGATCGTGTGGAGGATTGACGGACCAAAACGCAGCAGTTGGAAAATAAGCCATCTTTATTATAAATACGACGGCAACACGAAACAAAACAAAACACTTTCAAAACTACAAAAACAAGAAAACGACGTAGACGACAAAACCTGAACATGAACTTACTTAACTGAAACGTAAAACTCACGGACAGGAAACAGACTACATCGAAACGAAACAAACCGAAACCAGTCCCGTGTGGCGCAACGACATACACAAACACAGGAGACAATCACCCACAAACAAACAGTGAGAATGCCCTACCTAAATATGACTCTTAATTAGAGGAAAACGCAAACCACCTGCCTCTAATCAAGAGCCATACCAGGCAAACCAAAACCAACATAGAAACAGATAACATAGACTGCCCACCCAAAACTAACGACCTGACCAATTACACATACAAAAACAACATAAAACTGGTCAGGACCGTTACAGCGATTACATATTTGGAATCCCTAAATGCTATTTGTTCAGTATAAAAACACAATTTCTACCATATCAACCTCACTCAAACATTGTGGTGGTGTTGTGGGGTATCCAGGGTACATTCAAGTGTCCTTTCAACCTCTCCAAAGTGTCAGAATGTGGTAATTGCACTGTTTTTGCACACTGGATGTGCCAAAATATTTATTGTTCACTATAAAAGCTACATTTCTACAACACCAACCTCTCTCCAAAATTGTGATGGTGTCAGGGGACACACAGGAGATATCCTGGTGTTTTTTCAACCTCTCCAAAATGCCAGAACGTTTAGCCTAGTCATATCCAGGTTATTGGTCCCACGTACAAATTAACTCTTTACAAAAACAATATAAAAGAAATAGATATACATTACCAGTCAGAAGTTTGGACACACCTACTCGTTCAAGGGTTTTTCTTTATTTGTAATATTTTCGACATTGTAGAATAATAGTGAAGACATCAACACTATGAAATAACACATATGGAATCGTGTAATAACAAAAAAAGTGTTAAACAAATCAAAATATTTGTTGTCAGATTCTTCAAAGTAGCCACTGGACATTAAAAAAGATACAAAAATGTCTTATCAAACACAAACTTGGTTACACACGTGTCCTCCAATAAAAAAGGTGTAAAAATAGAAATTAGCTGAATGATTTACAAATGACATTCGTGTTCATTTTACATCCCAGGTGTAGATGATTAGATTTCACTTTCACCATAGCTTGTGCATGTCTTGATAGTCTTTGAAGCAGTCCCTCTCTGCCAGTAAGCACCCTTTTTTTCTCTTTGTGTTTTGTGCAATGCTTGCAGTTCTTCCTTTTGTCTTTGGCAGGTGTGTTGGATAGTGGCGCTCACCTTGAGTGGAGGGTCTTGTGATGGTGGTGAGGTTGCTTTGGGCGCGCAATTCAGCCATTTCCAATACCAGCTACTCTCGAAAGGCCTACTGGGAGAGATGGGTTTGACCTTTTGCTTTGGCCATGTGCTTGTGGAGAATGAAAGCCTTTACTGTAGCAATGTCCACAAAGTGGTGGAAAAAAGTTATATACCACTTCCTGGTCTTGTGGAAGACCTGGTAGTAGCCTATCAGAGGATCAGATAGGTCATCAACCCCCATGCTGGCATTGTAGTCCTTCACAGAAACAGGAATGAGGACATTCTTTCTCACCCATGCCCCATCGGCTAGCACAAAGAGCTTGTAGCCCCATTTGGTCTGCAAGCCAATTCGAGCATTTGATGCAACCAAGTGCTCATCTATAGATAGATTTTGAGCAGGCTGGAAGTACATTTTGCATGCCTTCACCATGTCATGATAAAGGGGCTTGACTCTTGCAAAACGATCATATCCTGCAGTCCCCCTTTTCTGGTGATTCTCCTGATCCTTTTGTGGGTCACTCATGTGAAGAGTACGGTTGATGGCCAAGAACCGGTTTTCACTCATGATGGAGGTGAGGAACTCGAGCTGATAGAGTGGGGATCTTGCTCCAGTTGTCAACTAGTCTTGATACCTTTACCAGTCCCATGTAAATCACCAAGGAAATGTAGTTGAGCATGTCACCCATGGTGACATGTTTCCAGGACATCTTCCCTCCCCCTGCTGCTTCCAGCTGTGCATATTCATTTTTAATTGATTACTTTACTCTTTTATATTCCTTAATAACCAAAAAAAATTGAAATATTGGTAAATCGCTCAGCACTGATGCCAAAACTAAAGATAAAAAACAAACGAAAGGCCTCATGGCCACCCAAAACGTCCTTTTAGCACAGCACTTGGACATGGTTGGTGCTGCCACCTGGGGTACGGAGTGTTGAAGTCTATCCTGGTCCAGTGTGTTGCCTAACTGTGTGCTAACACTAAACTACCTTCTACAGTACATAACAATAGTGCATATCTCAGTATTATTTATTTGGTTTCGCAAGGTTGGAG
The DNA here is from genome assembly GCF_029448725.1 of Salvelinus fontinalis. NCBI lineage: Eukaryota > Metazoa > Chordata > Actinopteri > Salmoniformes > Salmonidae > Salvelinus > Salvelinus fontinalis. Next base: position 117,246 of record NW_026600576.1, on the reverse strand, counting down.
ATTTTAGATGACAATGTTGGGTAAGATGAATGTGTAGTGGTAGGCCGAAAAAGGAAGATATCCAATATGGACAAGATAAAAGCTGAGACTTGTTTTGCTGCTATGTTCCTAAGCTTCAAGTTTAGTACTCTACGTCTCAGTTGGTATAGTAAGGTGCTGACAACGGCAGGAATTTATCAGGTTAGGTAGTTCCCAGCAATAATACACGATACATCATGTATTCTAGTTTTTGTTACCCTATTGTCCATTCCCTTGCATCAACCCACTCATTGTGAGGTAATGTTTTGCACGTTGTTTGATTTGCACATTCCCAATCAGTACCCTCAATCAATGCTAAAAAACAGAAAACATTGCATGCAATGTATTGCATGTATTAACAACAAAAATGCTGATTTATTCAGTTACAAAAGTAACGTCAACACATGGCTATCTTATCTTGTACAGTCGTGGCCAAAAGTTTTGAGAATGTCACAAATATTAATTTTCACAAAGCCTGCTGCCTCAGTTTGTATGATGGCAATTTGCATATACATATATAAATGTTATGAGTGATCAGATGAATTGGAATTAATTGCAAAGTCACTCTTTGCCATGCAAATGAACTGAATCCCCAAAAAAACATTTCCACTGCATTTCAGCCCTGCCACAAAAGGACCAGCTGAACATCATGTCAGGGATTCTCTCGTTAACACAGGTTTCAGTGTTGACGAGGACAAGGCTGGAGACTCTGTCATGCTGATTGAGTTCGAATAACAGACTGGAAGCTTCAAAAGGAGGGTGGTGCTTGGAATCATTGTTTTTCCTCTGTCAATCATGGTTACCTGCAAGGAAACACGTGCCGTCATCATTGCTTTGCACAAAAAGGGCTTCACAGGCAAGGATATTGCTGCCAGTAAGATTGCACTTAAATCAACTATTTATCGGATCATCAAGAACTTCAAGGAGAGAGGTTCAATTGTTGTGAAGAAGGTTTCAGGGCGCCCAAAAAATACAGCAAGTGCCAGGACTGTCTCCTAAAGTTGATTCAGCTGCGGGATCGGGGCATCACCAGTACAGAGCTTGCTCAGGAATGGCAGCAGGCAGGTGTGAGTGCATCTGCACGCACAGTGAGGCGAAGCCTTTTGGAGGATGGCCTGGTGTCAAGAAGGGCAGCAAAGAAGCCACTTCTCTCCAGGAAAAACATCAGGGACAGACTGATTTTCTGCAAAAGGTACAGGGATTGGACTGCTGAGGACTGGGGTAAAGTCATTTTATCTGATGAATCCCCTTTCCGATTGAGAAGACAAGGTGAGTGCTACCATCAGTCCTGTGTCATGCCAACAGTAAAGCATTATGAGACCATTCATGTGTGGGGTTGCTTCTCTGCCAAGGGAGTGGGCTCACTCACAATTTTGCCTAAGAACACAGCCCTGAATAAAGAATGGTACCAACACATCCTTCGAGAGCAACTTCTCCCAACCATCCAGGAACAGTTTGGTGACGAACAATGCCTTTTCCATTATGATGGAGCACCTTGCCATAAGGCAAAAGTGAAAAACTAAGTGGCTCGGGGAACAAAACCTCGATATTTTGGATCCATGGCCAGGAAACTCCCCAGACCTCAATCCCATTGAGAACTTGTGGTCAATCCTCAAGTGGCGGGTGGACAAACAAAAAAACACAAATTCTGACAAACTCCAAGCATTGATTATGCAAGAATGGGCTGCCATCAGTCAGGATGTGGCCCAGAAGTGAATTGACAGCATGCCAGGGCGGATTGCAGAGGTCTTGAAAAAGAAGGGTCAACACTGCAAATATTAACTCTTTGCATCAACTTCATGTAATTGTCAATAAAAGCCTTAGAAACGTATGAAATGCTTGTAATTATACTTCAGTATTCCATAGTAACATCTGAAAAACATCTGCAAACTTTGTGGAAATGTATATTTGTGTCATTCTCAAAACTTTTAGCCACGACTGTATACATCTATATAAGGCTTTTTGTATATCTTACATATTTTACATTGTTCAGACTTTGATATCAGGGAAAATATTGGATTATTTATTGATTTTAGTTATTCGTACCGTGTATATATCTTACAGCACTATTTGTAATCTATTTGTATATCTTACATTTCTGACATTGTTCAGACTTCGATATCAGGAAAAAAGATTGGATAGATTTGAGTTATTTGTTTGTTACCGGATGGGCGCGGGTGTTCTGTGCCAGAGGGGTTATAATGTATCCTATGACGTCTCGGAGGCATTGCATAAGTAAGACTAAACCTGATTATAATCATGGTGTAGTGTGCTGAATCTCATCTATAGCAATACAATGCACTCCTGGGGAGAAAGAGACAGTCACATGTAAACACGATAATGAGTGAGGAATTCATGGACTTCTAATTTGAGACAAAATCTGTTTAGAATAGCTAACATTCCTGTTTATTCTGTCTCTACCACTGTGTGGCAGAAAGAGGGAGCCACAGAACAAACTCAACTCTTAAATGAATTGCCAGTTGCAACAATCCCTCTACAACTGCCTAAAATGTAGCATCGGTTTTACTTATAGTAAGGCCTGGTATGGCACAGAGACACATACAGAGAAAGAGATGTGTAATGGCTCTGGAATGGCATGCTGGTAGACATGTTTCCTGGAGAGTCGTACACAGCTTACATAGAGTACATAGAGTAGTCATATATAGTCACAGACAAAAAAAAAACGGACCTATCGAGCTAGTCTATGCTGCACCTAAGCCCCCCAACCGCCAACCACACACCCTGTATTCCATTACTTCCCCAGGACAGTCTGGGTGGTGACTGTTAGCATTGTGGTGTCAGGGAAGGACTTAGGCAAACTGCCCACCACAATGCTTTCCTGGGCAAAGGAGGCCTATTGTTTCCACATTCTGCAAACGGCCACACCTTGATGTACTTTCCAGATGAGGACCCGTCATCCATCGCACAGTGACTGATCACTTTTGGAAATTGGGGGTCTGTCTTCCTGTGGTCAGGCATTTCAGGGAAGAGAACCTTTTCAGAATGTCGAGCGAGAGTGGGGGTAGAGTGTGTTGGGTGGGAGTGGGAGTGGAGCTCGGAGACTTAGGATTGTTCCTCCAGCGGCGGTGGACAAACCGTTTTTAAGCTCCACGCACCTACGTACGTACGCTCACATACACGTACGTTCTCACGCACACACATACACACATTTGGTCAGTCTCTTGGGCCAGTAGCCTGATCCTTATCTGCAGACACTCGGATAGTGCTCACATCCTGCTGTCCGCACATACAGTGAGCTAAAGTTCTTATAAGTAAAGTCTCTGTCCTCTTGTATACATCAATCTAAACCTGCATAAAGTGTGAGCACAGTGATCCATCTATTAAGTTTAGAAGACTTGATTAAGATCATGTGATCCCAGTGAATGGAACAGCGTAAGGCTCAGTTCTCAGTATCCCATTCACAGACTAATCTAATTGGTCTTCCCTCCTCAGGATTTTTATTGACCCCCTCATGGGGATTGGGGTTACTAATGTTGCTGCACAATCCAATGCGGGTGCTCTGTGAATCATTTGAGCAGCCAAAGGCAAAGCAACATAATGAATGGAATATTTACTCGCCACTAATAGACCTAGGTATTTGATCAATAGCTAGTCTGTCAACTGATTTGAAGGTCTTTGACGTGTTGTAATAGAGGATTATACTCACACAGCAAGCTCTCACAGGGTTTTAGTCATTTGTTTTAGTTTTCATTCACTATTCATTCACAGTGAATAAATCATTGTTTTATAGAGAAATAATGCAATTATATTATGTTAACACTACCACCAACGTCTTTTGGATTTCATGTGAATTAATGTTAGGTTAAAATGTTAATATCTCTGCCATTTTGGAAGTCACTTTTTTTGAATAAATCAAACTCCACTGAGCTGACCTCTGACCTGCCATTTGTTCCCCAGTGTTCCAGGATGTCCACGTTATGATCTTCATTGGCTTCGGCTTCCTGATGACCTTTCTGAAGAGATATGGCTTCAGCAGCGTGGGCCTCAACCTGCTCCTGGCCGCCTTTGCTCTGCAGTGGGGTCTAATCATGCAAGGCCTCTGGCACCTGGACGACGGCAAGATCAAAGTCTCCATCTTCAAGTAAATACAAATAGTACACTAACAGAACGTTCAGAATAAATCAAGTTAGCAGTATCATCATAGTACCCATGATAGAAGACTTCAAGTAAATACAACATAGCCGTTACCAGAACCGTCAAAACCAATAATCAGCTTGCAGTAATAGCACATGTACGTACAGTTGAAGTCGGAAGTTTACATACACCATAGCCAAATACATTTAAACTCAGTTTTTCACAATTACTGACATTTAATCCTAGTAAAAATTCTCTGTTTTAGGTCAGTTAGGATCACCACTTTATTTTAAGAATGTGAAATGTCAGAATAATAGTAGAGATAATGATTTATTTCAGATTCTATTTCTTTCATCACATTCCCAGTGGGTCAGAAGTTTACATACACCCACTTAGTATTTGGTAGCATTTCCTTTAAATTGTTTAACTTGGGTCAAACATTTTGGGTAGCCTACCACAACCTTTCTGGTTGTGGAATTTTGGCACATTCCTCCTGACAGAGCTAATGTAACTGAGTCAGGTTTGTATGCCTCCTTGTTTGCACAAGCTTTTTCAGTTCTGTCCACAAATGTTCTATAGGATTGAGGTCAGGGCTTTGTGATGGCCACTCCAATACCTTGACTTTGTTGTCCTTAAGCCATTTTGCCACAACTTTGGAAGTATTGTCGTGTCTTTGGCATCATTAAACTGAAGATTAATCTTTATAAAAAATTCTCTGTAATTATTATTACGTGATTAAACTACTTAATCATGTAACTGTAATTAACTAGGAAGTCGGGGCACCAAGGAAAATATTCAGATTACAAAGTTATAATTTTCCTAATATAACTTTCAGATATTTTAATATCTGATCACTTAGTCTTCTGATTAATGAATTATTATTTACCTCACGTTAGTCTCATTCCAAACATCGTAAATGGTTGGTTATCTGCACAAACCCAGTCTTCACTATGAGTCATCCATACATCAATTGACTTAAAATCATTTATTTACTAACTAAGTAATTCACAGAAATGCATCACACAAACAAACAAAATAGATACGTTTACAAAGAAATGATAGGAAACCGGTATGGCAGCTTGTTAGACAGAGTGATAATTATAACGATTGAAATGCTAATCCTTTGCACATGAATGCTCACTCATTCGGGAACAATTGCAATCAATCAATATGTTTACACTCAGTGTGTCATCGGGATCTCTGTTGAGAAGTTTGTTTCTGTTGGAGAGTCTGTCCGCCCTCTCTCTCTCTCTCTCTCTCTGGTTAGAATGAATATTTCAGAGAGACATTCATTCATGTCATTATAGAATAGATGTTTCGGTGGTTGTTGGTCTTCGCATTCAATGATACTGAATTCCTAGCTGCAGACTAGTAATTAATATCAAAGACTTGTTCTTATTCTGTCTGTATCGATAGTCTAAGAGTTTAACCACATGGTATGGTTAAAAGATTCAGCCATCTACTTAAACCTTAGGTTTATGGTCTCTACTCAAACCTTGGCCCTCTCGTGGTAAGCTGGTCTGCAACCTTTAGCCATCTCGTAATTGAGGTAAGCTTGGTCTTCTCTCAAACCTTGGCCCTCTTGTTATCGAGGTAAGCTGGTCTGCAATAGAAAACCCGGATGGGGTTTTATTTGGAAGAGCAGAAAAGGGCCTGTCCCAGGACGCCAGACCATAACTGTGCTCATGGGCGGTCCTCTGATTTAGTTAAACTCCAAAGGGAATTGGAGTTTCCTTCATTAAACAGTCCAAAATCACATTACACAATTTCACAAACAGTATCATCCTCACTCATTCATCTTATACAACAATTAGATGTAAGCCTCATATCTGAGGCTAATATATAAACAGCATTATGGTAATGTGGCCTTATTGTCTCCCATGAGTTTCACAAAATTGTACCAAATGGACCACTTCGTAGCTAGATTCTTCACCGATCTTTTATACCTTCTCCAGAACATCAATGTTGTTCGAACCTCGAGTTCTGTGAGGTGGAAGAAATTCCTTTGTTCTCTCTATGAAAACTCACTCTCTCTCTATACTGTGGCCATGAGGAGATAATCTCCTCCAGGAATTTACGACCTCTCTGACCACAGCAGCCTGGTTGTATGAGACAGAGAGAGGGGGGTGGTGCTCGCTGTACCCAAAGAGGGCAACGTCATGACAGTATGCTTGGGGTCATTTTCCATTTGGAAGACACATTTGCGACCAAGCTTTAACTTCCTGACTGATGTCTTGAGATGTAGCTTCAATATATCCACATAATTTTCTTACCTCATGATGCCATCTATTTTGTGAAGTGCACTAGTCCCTCCTGCAGCAAAGCACCCCCACAACATGATGCTGCCACCCCCGTGCTTCACAGTTGGGATGGTGTTCTTCGGCTTGCAAGCCTCCCCCTTTTCCCTCCAAGCATAACAATGTTCATTATGGCCAAACAGTTCTATTTTTGTTTCAGAGGACATTTCTCCAAAAAGTACGATCTTTGTCCCCATGTGCAGTTGCAAACCGTAGTCTGGCTTTTTATAGTGGTTTTGGAGCAGTAGCTTCTTCCTTGCTGAGCGGCCTTTCAGGTTATGTTGATATAGGACTCGTTTTACTGTGGATATAGATACTTTTGTACCTGTTTCCTCCAGCATCTTCACAAGGTCCTTTGCTGTTGCTCTGGGATTGATTTGCACTTTTCGCACCAAAGTACGTTCATCTCTAGGAGACAGAACGCGTCTCCTTCCTGAGCGGTATGACGGCTGCGTGGTCCCATGGTGTTTATACTTGCGCACTATTGTTTGTATAGATGAACGTGGTACCTTCAGGCATTTGGAAATTGCTCTCAAGGATGAACCAGACTTGTGGAGGTCTACAATTATTTTTCTGAGGTATTGGCTGATTTCTTTTGATTTTCCCATGATGTCAAGCAAAGAGGCACTGAGTTTGAAAGTAGGGCTTGAAATACATCCACAGGTACACCTCCAATTGACTCAAATTATGTCAATTAGCCTATCAGAAGCTTCTAAAGCCATGGCATCATTTTCTGGAACGTTCCAAGTTGTTTAAAAGCACAGTCAACTTAGTGTATGTAAACTTCTGACCCACTGGAATTGTGATACAGTGAGTTATAAGTGAAATAATCTGTCTGTAAACCATTTTTGGAAAAATTACTTAATGTCATGCACAAAGTAGATGTCCTAACCGACTTGCCAAAACTATAGTTTGTTAAAAAAGACATTTGTGGAGTGGTTGAAAAACGAGTTTTAATGACTCAAACCTAAGTGTATGTAAACTTCCGACTTCAACTGTACACATTAGAGGAGAGTCATAGAGAAGCCTTCTATTCTAGACACATTAATACAGCAACAGAACGGGTAGATTGAATGAAGCTAGCATTAGTGGTATTATGTGCACAAGATAGAGGACAATCATAGAGAAGTGTTCTGTTCTAGTGTTAACAAGACATCTCTCGCTCTCGCTCTCTCTTTCTCTCTCTTCACTCCCTCCTACTCGTCCTCTCCCTCCTCACCATAAGGATGATCAACGCAGATTTCAGCACAGCCACGGTTCTGATCTCGTTCGGGGCAGTGCTGGGTAAAACCAGTCCCGTCCAGCTCCTCATCATGACCATCCTGGAGATCACCATCTTCAGCATCAACGAACATCTGGTGGCCGAAATCCTGGAGGTCAGTGCACTTCACCAAAATTTCAGATCCCAGAACTAACCCTTATTCTAACAGTCTGTCACAACAAACTACCTTCAACCTTGTCCACTCATCTAAGAACTTGTGTACATGAAAAACAACACTATACAAGAAAATTATATTAGTTAATACAGTTCAATAAGCAATATTGTGTGCAATCTTGTGAGTAGCAGTTAAAACTATGTGAATCTCCTGTTGACCCATACATGTGTACTATCTGTTTACCTGGGACCTTATACACCTGGCCCATAACCCTAGTGAGACTGCCCTCTAGTGGTGAGAAGTGACAGCCCAAGATAACCGCGATCAGACAAGATTCATCCTACCAAAAGGGCTCAGACAAATATAATCATGGCGTAAATTCTTAGGGATGAACCTACAAAGGGAAAAACATATCTAGTTCAATTTTATTTGATATTCTTGAATCGGTCCAGTCCTATACCCAACAAATCAGTGCACAAGTTTTGCTTGGGAATGGGCAGAGGTGTGATGGATGGGTGATTGACAGGTGACTGAGGTTACTAGCAGGCTAAGGATAAAGTTAGGTTAGTAGGGCTGTTTTCTTTTTTTTACAACATGAACTAACTACTTTATGTGGTTTGTCCCACTCACAGGCCAATGATGTTGGGGCCTCCATGATTATCCATGCCTTTGGGGCGTACTTCGGTCTCGCAGTGGCCCGCATGCTGTACCGGCCAGCTCTGAGGAATGGCCATGAGAACAATGGCTCTGTTTACCACTCTGACCTCTTCGCCATGATCGGTAAGAACAGCTCACATGGCAGTCATCAAGATCAATGCATTTTGGCCTCCCACGTGGCGCAGCGGTAAAAGGCACTGCATCGCAGTGCTAGAGGCGTCACTACAGACCCGGGTTTGATCCGGGCTGTGTCGCAGCCGGCCGTGAACGGGAGACCCATGAGGCAGCGCACAATTGGCCCAGCGTCGTCCGGGTTAGGGGAGGGTTTGGCCGGCTGGGATGTCCTTGTACCATCGCGCTATAGCGAGTCCTTGTGGCGGGCTGGGCACATGCACGCTGACCTCGGTCGCCAGTTGTACGGTGTTTCCTCTGACACATTGGTGCGACTGGCTTAAGGGTTAAGCGAGCAGTGTGTCAAGACGCAGTGCAGCTTGGCGGGGTCGTGTTTCAGGAGGACGCATGGCTCTCGACCATTGCCTCTCCCGAGTCAGTACAGAGTTGCAGCAATGGGACAAGACTGCAACTACCAATTGGATATCATGAAATTGGGGAGAAAAACATTTATCATAATAATCTATGCATTTTATTGATTACCGTAGACAGTCACTGACGACTATTATTAGTATTATAGATTAAAGAGTATATTATTTCTAAAATGTTCTTTGGAACACTAGAAATAACAATTCAGCAATAAGGGGGTATCAAGCATCTCAGAGTAGGAGTGCTGATTTTAGTATCATTTTTTCATTTTTTTTATTTTACTATGAACGTCAGTTAAGAACAAATTCTTATTTACAATGACAACCTACCGGGGAACTTCCAATGCCTTGTTCAGGAGGAGAACAACAGATTTTTTATCTTGTAAACTGGATTCAATCCAGCAACACTTTCGGTTACTGGCCCAACGCTCTAACCACTAGGCTATTCGCCGCACCACTTTTAGATCACAATGAATGGGGTTACATGTACAGGGGGACCTGAACCTAGATTAGCATTCCTACTCTGAGACGCTTGATACATAAGGCTCCTGGTGTCTGTTTGCCTTGTACATTTTATCACAGGGGAAGGGGAAGGTGAAGCTCCCACAAATCATAGTCTCATTCACCACCTAGTGGAAATACAGTGTATCACTTCTAAAACTCACTGTATTATCAAAACAGTGACACTAGCAGGCATAATTCTGTTCAATGTAGTTTCAATATATTTAATACATCACTTTTTGTTTATATATTTTAGAATTAACTGAAGTAGCAGACAAATCAAAATCCTCCTTGAATATCTTCTCCAGGTACCGTGTTTCTCTGGATGTTCTGGCCCAGTTTCAACTCTGCCATCGCTGAACCTGGCACTGATCAGCTCATGGCGGTGACCAACACCTACTTCTCCCTGGCTGCCTGTGTACTCTCTGCCTACGCTGTCTCCAGCCTGGTGGAGCACAAAGGGAAACTGGACATGGTGAGTCTTCCAATGCTTCATTCAAACCACAAAGGATCACAGCAAATCTGTAGATTGTTTGCTTTCTTTCAATTTATTTTGACTTGTTTATGTTCAAACAGCTGATACAGCACCTACTATAGCATAGCTCACTACAGACCCTGGTTCGATCCCGGGCTGTACCACAACTGGCAGTGATCGGGAGTTCCATAGGGCGGCGTACAATTGGCCCAGCGTCGTCCGGGTTAGGGGAGGGGAGGCCGCCATTGTAAATAAGAATTTGTTTTTAACTGACTTGCCAAGTTAAATAAAGGTTAAATAAAATATTAAATAAAAAAGATGCTTCTGTGTCTTCCATAGGTCCACATCCAGAATGCCACTCTGGCCGGAGGTGTTGCCGTGGGAACCTGCGCTGACATGGACATCGGCCCTTTTGGTGCCATGATCATCGGGTTCGTGGCTGGCATCGTCTCCACCCTGGGCTTCAAGTTCCTCACTGTGAGTTCAAAGATTACACAAGTCTGAACCAATAGAAAGGGAGATACCTAGTCATAACTGAATGCATTCAACCAAAATGTGTCTTGTGCATTTAACCCAAGCCCTCTGAATCAGAGAGGGCTGTCTTAATCCACATCATCAGTCCCTGGGGAGTAGATTTGTTGGGGGTTAACTGCCTTGCTCAAGGACAGAACAGCAGATTTTTCCACCTTGCCAGCTCTGGGATTTGAACCTTTCAGTTTCTGGACTGATGTTCTTAACCACTAGGCTACCTGCCATCACAACCCTGCCGTGGACCAGAACACCACATTGTCTATAAAAAGCCAACTAGTGTTGCAATGTAAACATACCTTGTGAGTTGCAATAAACCTACATTCCTTTGAATGTTACATTTCTGTCAGCATCCTCACTAACCAGTTAGGGGGAGGAAATAGTGTCCTCAGCCCAATGAGAAAATCTGGTTCTGGTTTGTTAAACGAGTTTTGCCTGCTGGGAGAAACTTGCATTTTAGTCAAAACAATCACCCATCCATCCATGACTGACTAACCTGCCATCAGACGGCTATAGAAATATTTTGAAATGAGTGGGCACTAGGGAATATAGAAATGACACAACTGTTTTTCTCTGTGTTTCAGCCAATCCTGGCATCCAACCTGGGCATCCAGGACACCTGTGGTGTCCACAATCTGCACGGCATGCCTGGCATCCTCGGGGGTATCGCTGGCATTGTGGCTGTCGCTCTGGGCAAGAAGAACGGGTAGGGCTCACCCAATGGCATTCTTCATACTGTATATCTATAAAGGCATTGGATAAAGGAATTAGAGGCATTAGAAATAAATGGCATTTGAAAATTAATGATTTTCTAAAGACTTTTGGTAAATGACGATGTGCAGTCAATATCAGATACAGATACTGTAGTTCTTGAACATCTAATAATTCACTTTTCCATTAAGGTGTGAACTTGGCCTCAATAATTAGTCTCAAAATAAGGGTCTCTTGCCATAATTACCTAAGTAATGCTGTCATTTTCTCATCTCTGCCATTCTTCCCTCAGGAGTGCTGCCATGCAGGGTGCAGCCCTGGCCTCATCCCTTGGGTTCGCTTTGGTTGGAGGAACTATTACAGGTGGGTGGAGAGAGACTGCCATTTTTTGTCATTCAGAAATCTACATCACATTTGAACATATTTTATAAAACTATGCCATTTGTTTTATACGATGCCCGCTGGGAAACATATATTTAATAATACTGTTAATAACTTTTCTATTTGTACAGGTCTGATAATGAAGCTTCCATTCTGGGGACAGCCTCCAGATCAGAACTGCTTTGATGATTCAATCTATTGGGAGGTAATAATCTGAAAGAAACCAATACAACACATTATCCTGATCCATTATTGACCATTACTAGCTGACAGGTGAATCACATCCCTGAGGTATATGGTATAACGTATAGGATATTATATTTATTGGTGTGACACTCATGTAACATTTGACATATCCAGTCTCATAATGTGGCATTAGCCACATATAGATTGTTGTTAGTCACACATGGCTAATGTGGCATACTGTCTTGTATTATTTGAACGTGACCACCTGGAGACACACATAAAATATTTGATTTGTAAATAAAAAATACTATCTTATAACAAATATGATTTGGTATAGATGAAATTGTGGCTAAATTCTGAGATCTGTGACTGACTGAGATGTGACTGTATTCTAGGTTCCTGAGGAGGAGGAGGAGGAGGAGGAGGGCGAGGAGAGCCTGGCTCACGGAAACCAAAAAGCAGAGGCGTAAAGCTCCCACTCTTTGCTGCACATTCACGACCTACAACCCTCTGAGCTAGAGATGGGAAAGTGAGGAATCATGAACCACACATTAGACATTGGGTGTACTCTATCTCAATAGTTTTAACTGGCTTCCTCTCCTTGTGTCACCTCTCCTTCATCTAATTGGTAGATCCCTACCAGGACTTCATGCGTCACCCGTCTAATTTCTTGACCATCAGTGCAGAGGACGTAAAGGAGAGAAGCTATGTTGTACTATTGAATTCAACCCAGGATGGCCAATGCTGTGAAATTGTCAGTTATTTTCAACTACTGCATAAATAATTAGATTGACATGAGACAAATTGAGATCATATCGTGATTCATGCTACCTTATTAAGACATCTCTAAATCAACTCGATCAGCAGGGAAATGTTAGCCTATGTTGCACTTTTCTGTGTAACCAAACTAGGTCCTGATTGTCCATAGATTTGTACTAAATATTTTAATCTTCAATTGAAAAGAGTAGGTCCACTGAAGAGCATTTGGGAAACATGTCATAGCTCATTATAATTTCAACTAAAGTGTAAGAGGTGGGTGTGTTACAATGCAATTGAAATAATATTGTAAAGATTTTCTTTTCTTAAATGAATCATGTTTACAGAAACTCATTTCAAACAACATGCTTGCAGTGCTTTGGATGTGTTAGTCTGAAAATGTATTTAAATTAAGCAGCATTTTGATATAAATGATCCTGAATAAGTTGCATTGACACATTAACTGTTCTTTCACACAATTGGAGGAAAGATACTTTCAGGGATTCGTTTTTTACACTGAATTTGATGACCACCGTTCTGAGCCATTATAAAGTGTATAGAAATAGTAGAAACAGTATATCAAGCTGACAATATCACCAATTGTCTCACATGTTTTGTGACGCTATCGAAATGTTAACAGACATCTGTTTTGCCTCATTAGTTAGGGCTATACATTGTATGTTTTTCTCAACGCGTCTTTTTATGTCGCCATCCAACTGACATAGCCGATATTGTGTGCTAGGCCTTGTTTAATGAATAAAATCAACTGCTACTTTAGCCTGCTGCAGAGCTAGGCCGCGTGACTGGAGCTCCCTACTCCTACTGGAGAGAATCTGATACCAGACCAGGTGGCAATGTTTAGGCAGTAGCTAAGGGCCGGGATTTATCAAGCGTCTCAGAGTGGGGTTGCTGATCTTGGATCAGTTTTACCTTTCTAGATCAGCACTCCTGAGACGCTTTATAAACACGGGCACAGGTCTCACGGGGAATGGAGCTGGGCCAAAATGGGTTCTGCATTAAGCTACTCCCTGTGTGCATCCAAATACTCTTAAGGTTCCCCTTCTTCTACCCCAGTATCCTCACTGCTAAAGTGGAGTTGAGTGTCTTTGATTTTCATTTCACCGTCTAAGTTTTTTCAAATACAGAAAGTCAATTGAAATCTGACATGTCCAATTAAAAACCGGATAGTCTACATGTCACATGGATTCAGAATAAATGGGGCATGAGAAAGAAAGCCACTGAGAGATTTAGGATACATAAGCTTTCTTTATTTCTTTCACTTCTTATTGTAACCTCTTAATGCTAGTTACATAATGGATATAGTCAGTTTCTCTAAATCCCTGCACCTAGGACTAACAATTGGTACTTAGTGATTCAGATTACAAGTATGTATTTATACACTGAGTGTACAAAACATTAAGAACACTTTCATCATATTGAGTTGCACCCCCCCTTTCCCTCAGAATAGCCTCAATTTGTTGGGTCATGGACTCTACAAGGTGTCGAAAGCGTTCCACAGGGATGCTGGTCCATGTTGACTCCAATGCTTGACACCAAAGGTGTTCAATGGGGTTGAGGTCAGGGCTCTGTGCAGGCCAGTTAAGTTCTTCCACACCAATCTCGACCAACCACTTCTGTATGGACCTCGCTTTGTGCACGGGGTTATTGTCATGCTGAAACAGGAATGTGCCTTCACCAAAATGTTGCCACAAAGTTGGAAGCACAGAATCGTCTAGAATGTCATTGTATGCTGTAGCATTAAAATTTCCCACAGTTGTGTCAAGTTGGCTGGGTGTCCTTTAGGTGGTGGACCATTCTTGATACACATGGGAGACTGTTGAGTGTGAAAAACCCAGCAGCGTTGCAATTCTCAACACAAACCAGTGTGCCTGGCACCTACTACCATACCCCGTTCAAAGGCACTTAAATATTTTGTCTTGCCTTTTCACCCTCTGAATGGCACACATACACAATCCATGTCTCAATTGCCTCAAGGATGAAACAAAATCCTTCTTTAACCTGTCTCCTCCCCTTCATCTACACTGATTTAACAAGTTACATCAATAAGGAATCATAGCATTCACCTGGTCAGTCTGTCATGGAAAGAGCAGGTATTTATAATGTTTTGTACACTCAGGCTATATCGCAACCATTTTGTTGAATAAAGCTAAAGTGATACCTGAAAATGCAGGAGGAAAATAGTCAACAATAGTTCCTGTACTAGACCATTGTAGCAGGTAAAGATGAAACTGGCTACCTGGCTACCTGGCTCAAACGATGCTTGTCTAACATCTCATTCCAAAATCATGGGCATTAAAATGGAGTTGGTCCCACCTTTGTTGCTATAACAGCTTACTTTTGGCCATGTAGTGTAGCTAGATAAAAGTAGTACATTTGGCTGATGTAGTAGCCTATGTGTGATTTAGATGTAATGCTTAGAACACCAGCAGGCAATACTTTAAAAAAAAATGCTTGATATGACCTAAACTTTTTTGTTACAGAAAACGAATATGTATTACATTTTTGTTAATGTATAAATATTTATACTGTAATTTATGAATATGGTTTTATACAATATAAGAGTGACTGTGTGTGTTCTTTGACATGATTCCATTGCATTATCACCATCAACATTCTTTCCACAAACAGAACGTAGAAGGCGTGATGGAGTGTTGTACATTTTCAAGGGCCAAGACCCATGCACTAATTGTGCTTTCAAGACAATCAGAGCTCTAGAAAGATACCAGAGAGTCGGATGACCATTCAAAACGAATTTTCCCAGTCGGAGCTCGTTTTTTTCATCGTTTCCAGTTGTCGTGAACTAATGCATTGTTCAAAACAACTGAGAACTCGGAACTGGGAACTCGGTCATTTCCGACTTCCACTTCAGTTGCAACACTGAAGTCGAAAATATGACATTTCCGAGTTCTCAGTTGATTTGAACAAGGCATAATGATTCTTCATCCTTTGACCACATATACCGCAATTTGTCAGTGGATGACACGTCCGATGATTTGACACGCAACCATTGGTTGTTGCGTCTCCTCGCCTAGCTATGGAACGAACTCCCAAATTCCATGTTTTATTATGAGTTTCTTATTTTTAATTGAGAAATTTTAAATAAACTATGAGAGGTCAGGTTTATTCTGTATGAAGAGCATAAAATATGTCACATAATTATTTTGTGTATTCAGAACTCGTGTATCCTATCAGAGACAGGTATTTTCTCTCTTTCTGTTTGAATTATTACCTTGCTACCAAGCCATCAAAAGCAAAAATAACGTATCCGCAACGAGGTTTAAAAATATTGTGGTGTTCCTTTAATAAATTAACGGTGCATTGTGGGATGTAAAATGGCTCCATGGTGTTGTCAGCAAACTAGCCAACCAGTCAACTCTTACAGCCATAACGTTACATTTACAAATAACTACCGTCGATGAAGCATTGCTATTAATTGCTGAATAGTAGTATAGAGAATATAGCTTTGAGAATCAACAACTTTTATTGCATTCACCTCTTTTTTCGTCGAGACAACAGCCACCATGGTAAGTACCTAGCGAGCTACCGTGCTAGCCTTCTTCACTTCCGTTAACGTTATATGCAACTTGCTATTACATATGAGCTAGCTAACTTGTCAGTGCAATTAGTAAGCCATCTTGCCGAAATTCACCAGTGTCGATCTGATGGTTGACAACCGGAGAGAGTTATCGCCAAATTTATCCTAACTCCAATCTGCATGAACGGCTAGGCTAACTAATTTAGCTTACTGATCTGCTGCTCTGTCTCGGTTTGTAAACTCAGACGAGCTTATGATCGAGGTTTGGCCTCACAATGCAAACTGACTTACAAGGCGTTCTCCTTTACTTTCTTTTTTGTTAGTCTGCCAACTTAGACAAAGTGAGAAGTCAGTCCAGCACAAGAAGAGATGATAGAAGAAGTACTGAGTCCTCCACAAGAAGAGATGACATTAGAAGAGATGACAAAAGATGTACAGAGACTGCCAGAAGAAGAGATGACCGAAGAAGTACTGAGACTGCCAGAAGAAGATATGACCGAAGAAGTACTGAGACTGCCACAAGAAGAGATGACCGAAGAAGTACTGAGACCGCCATAGGAAGAGATGACAGAAGAACAACAAGTACAGGTAATTTAATGGTCTGTGGTGATCACTTATCAGCTGAAATTACCTGTGTATGCCTACCTTGAAGTCATGGATAACACACACTGTGCTTCTGTATTTTTCTATTGAAGGGAAAGAAAAAATTAAAAGGAAAAGCCGCAGTAGATCGTCATCTTCTTCCTCATCCAGCTCATCCTCGTCATCGGGATCCTCTTCATCATCCTCATCCCGCTCCTCGTCTGGTAGTAGGAGTAGTTCGAGCAGCAGTGGTGAGTGTGCCAGTACATGTACCGTAGTTGTTAAGACGCAAATGTATCTGAAATATTGTCTATTTTATTTATATAAATATACAAATAGCAGTTAAAGCCTGATGAACACTGAAATATTGTCTATTTTATTTATATAAATATACAAATAGCAGTTAAAGCCTGATGAACAGTGTCTCAATTAGATTTTGCAATCTCCTTTCTAGATTCCCACAGCAAGTCCAGAAAGAATTCTAAGAAAAGGAAAAAGGAAAAACAACTCAAAAAGGTAAATATTCATTATTATTTTTTTTTATTTTAATTTTTATTTTTTTATAAAATTTTATCCCCTTTTCTCCCCAATTTTCGTGGTATCCAATCGCTAGTAATTACTATCTTGTCTCATCGCTACAACTCCCGTACGGGCTCGGGAGAGACGAAAGTCGAAAGTCATGCGTCCTCCGAAGCACAACCCAACCAAGCCGCACTGCTTCTTTAACACAGCGCGCCTCCAACCCGGAAGCCAGCCGCACCAATGTGTCGGAGGAAACACCGTGCACCTGGCCCCCTTGGTTAGCGCGCACTGCGCCCAGCCCGCCACAGGAGTTGCTGGAGCGCGATGAGACAAGGAAATCCCTACCGGCCAAACCCTCCCTAACCCGGATGACGCTAGCCCAATTGTGCGTCGCCCCACGGACCTCCCGGTCGCGGCCGGCTGCGACAGAGCCTGGGGGCGAACCCAGAGACTCTGGTGGCGCAGTTAGCACTGCGATGCAGTGCCCTAGACCACTGCGCCACCCGGGAGGCCTAATATTCATTAGTTTTCAGTAGCTACTTATTTTGTTGGTGTAGTCTGTACCGTGTTAGATATCAAATGGTAATTTTAAGATATTTCAAATATGCTCTGTTTTCACTCTGTTTCAATAGAAAGGGAAAAGGGAGAAAAAGCTTAAACGGAAGAAGGACAAGAAAATGAAGACGGAGGAGGAAAGCCCTGGACCTATTCAGATATCCAAGGTAGAAAACATTTGAGGCTATTTATCCTAAAGGAAGTGCGCTATAGACATACCTGTAGTTTGAAGCTGTCTGAAAGCTGTCATTTTGAAATGAATTGTCTTTCAGTATTTAAAAGAGAGAAAGAGAAAAAGCAAGTTCAGCATGATTTCAGGAAAGAAGATAAAGATGAAATTGAAGAAGTCAAAGAAAGACAAGCTGGTGAGTATGCCATGATGGTTTTTACTGGCAATGATTGTGGTATGTGAAGGTTGTTTACTGACCTTAGTTGATTTCACTGATTCTAAGTCGACTCGCTCTTGATGCTAGAGTCTGCTAAACGTGTGTGTGTGTGTGTTATGTATGCATGCATACATACATGCATACAATACCAGTCAAAAGTTTGGACACCTACTCATTCAAGGGTTCTTTATTTTTACAATTTTCTACATTGTAGAATAATAGTGAAGACATCAAAACTATGAAATAACACATGGAATCATGTAGCAAGCAGAAAAGTGTAAAACAAATAAATCAATTTTTGATTTTTCAAAGTAGCCACCCTTTGCCTTGACGTCAACTTTGCACACTCTTGGCATTCTCTCAACCAGCTTCACCTTGAATGCTTTTCCAACTGTCTTGAAGGAGTTCCAACATATGCTGAGCACTTGTTGGCTGCTTTTCCTTCACTCTGCGGTCCTATTCATCCCAAACCATCTGAATTGGGTGGAGGTTGGTTGATTGTGAAGGCCAGGTCATCTGATGCAGCACTCATCACTCTCCTTCTTGGTGAAATAGACCTTACACAGCCTAGAGGTGTGTTGGGTCATTGTTGTGATAAAAAGAAACGATAGTTCCACTAAGCGCAAACCAAATGGAATGGCGTATCGCTGCAGAATGCTGTGGTAGTCATGCTGGTTAACCTTGAATTCTAAATTACATCACAGACAGTGTCACCAGCAAAGCACCATCACACCACCTCCTCCATGCTTGACGGTGGGAACCACACATGTGGAGATCATCCGTTCACCTACTCTGCATCTCACAAAGACATGGCAGTTGGAACCAAAAATTTCAAATTTGGACTCATCAAACCAAAGAAAAGATTTCCACCGGTCTAATGTCCATTGCTTGTGTTTCTTGGCCCAAGCAAGTCTCTTTTCTTCTTGGTGTCCTTTAGTAGTGGTTTCTTTGCAGAAATTCGACTATGAAGACCTGATTTCACGCAGCCTCCTCTAAACAGTTGATGTTGAGATGTCTGTTACTTGAACTCTGACGCATTTATTTGGATCTGATTTCTGAGGCTAGTAACTCAAATGAACTTATCCTCTGCAGAGAAGGTAACTCTGGGTCTTCCTTTCCTGTGGCAGTCCTCGTGAGAGCCAGTTTCATCAGTGCTTGATGGTTTTTGCGACTGCACTTCAAGAAACTTTCAAAGCTCTTGACATTTTCCTGATTGACTGACCTTCATGTCTTAAAGTAAGGATGGATTGTCATTTCTCTTTGCTTATTTGAGCTGTTCTTGCCATAATATGGACTTGGTCTTTTACCAAATAGTGCTATCTTCTGTATAACACCCCTACCATGTCACAACACAGCTGATTGGCTCAAATGCATTAAGAAGGAAAGCAATTCCACAAATTAACTTTTAACAAGGCACAATTGTTAATTAAAATGCATTCCGGTGACTACCTCATGAAGCTGGTTGAGAGAATGCCAAGAGTGTGCAAAGCTGTTAAGGAAAATGGTGGCTACTTTGGAAAATCTCAAATCTATTTTGATTTATTAACACTTCTTTTGGTTACTACATTATTCCGTATGTGTTATTTCATAGTTTTGATGTCTTCCCTATTATTCTACAATGTAGAAAATAGTAAAAATAAAGAAAAACCTTTGAGTAGGTGTCCACTTTTGTGTGTTTTATTTTTTCAACAGAGAGACAAGAATCGCGCAGAACTGCTTGAATTCCTCAACTCTACGTTGTAATGCATGGACCGTCACCGTTAGTTGCGTTCCAGAATCTTCCACTTTTTTCCAGAACAGAACTCAGGGAAAGAACCCATATGATAAAGCTCTGAAATAAAATACATTTTTTGGTTTATTATCACAGGAAGAGATTGGGGATATGGCCCAGGTTGTTTGAAAATGTCAGTAAAAGCCATGTCTCGGAATTTGACTTGTATCTCTTGTAGAAAAAATGTGCTGTCACCTGGTTGCCGGCGCCTTTCTGCAGACTTTGTAACCGAAGTCTGTGTTTTGATTTTTAGAACTGTAATTTTTACTATAATATTGAAGGAGCCAGTCGCTGACTTTTGTCTATGTTTGCTAAGCAAGAAAGTGTTGCTGTGGTGGAATTTACTGTCATCCGCAAAGATCTTAGTGATGAACAACCTACCCGAGTTCAAATTGTATTTGTTTTCTTTGGGATTGATCAAAGGGGCTATCTGCTGTTGCTAAATCAATTTTTAGTTTTAAATGAATGATATACTCATTTATTCTCGAAGAATATAACTTATCGATGCCTAACTGTCGTACCCCACCAGGGCCCAAAATATAAGCTTGTTTTAAATGTAAACAAACACTATATAACCTTAAAACATAGTTTTAACCATCATTTGGCTGTCATGGATGGTCAATCCTTGTTTTCATAGCACTGTCCATGAGTTTAAGAGTTATCCAATTCCTCCAGCCCCATAGCTGAGCTATGTACCTAATCCATGGCGGGGTGTCTGCTTTGTTATTGTTTTGAACTGCAGATTTCCCCCTTTAAGCATACCTGGAACAAAGGAAAAGTGTCAACTCTGTCCATTTTTGACTCCATGCAGGCTCAAATGCTCAAAGTATTTGAAATCAAATACTATTTGAACCCAGATGTGATGAACAGAGATTTGTGTAAGCTTCATTGTATTGTAATCTGTCAAATAAAACACCAGTCTGGCATTGCATTGTTTGATGATCTTATGTTTTAAAGAACGGACAAAACTGTCCTGCAGCTAACTCTCGACCGTATCCCCTGGAATTGTATTTCTTTAATGGTTGGTGTTTAAGACATCTATATTTGATATATCAGAGTCGTCAATAGAATGTACAACTCTGAGACCCGTAACTAGATGTCATCCCATGTAAATCAAATGTATTTTGGATGAGTGTTATACTTTGTGAAGGCAACTTGATTTGTGACAGTCCACTCAATACAACAGCTCTTTTCTCAACAGCAATAAACTGCTGCTACTCTACAGTAGTGATGTGCAATGTTCCGGTACAAAACATCCATTCCCTTTGTGTGTGAATTATTTCTGCCATTGTGAAACTGTTGTGAGAGTTTGTCCTGTATCTAGGATTTGTCCATTTTCTTGGACACAGCAAATAGCCCAGGCTCCTGGATATTAGTTGCTATGCAATAAAACAGTGCCTATATACTTACCACGTAGAAAATGCTTTTCTCTTGAGAAAATGCCATAAGAAAGTGATGGGCTTTCAGAATATTTGTACAGAAATAAGTCAATAGCAATGAAGGAAGACTGACAACACAGACGTGAATCAAGATGCGCTGTATTCCAACTGTAAAGAATTAGAAGATCGATACAATTTCATAGTGTAATAGAGAAGTCAGTGATTATTATTTGATTTTTTTTTGCTATAAAATGGTCTAAAGCATCACTTCCCTTTTACAGTTCTAAAAATGTCACAGAGCTTCTTGTTAATTGCTTTTAATGTAAGTATCATTGGTTAATTTGTTTTAAGTATAAATAGTTACCAAGTATTAAGTTGAAAAGGCACTGAAAATCTATAATTTACAAGACAAAGATTTCAAAAACAGTACAGCAAATAAGGTGTCTGACAATCTCATTGTGAAATATTCTAAGCATAGCTCCCCAGTCAAAAGCATTCAATAGGGATCACCCCATACTGCCAAAAGAGAGGATGGGAGAGATGTCTCCTATTTCTCCCCATTCTTGTGCAAAGCAGACTGGGCAGGTTCCGGGGGGATTATTATAGGCTACATCTCACTAGCTTCTCTCCATCCCCCACTGAACCACAACACTGTCTTGTGGATCCCCAGCTCAGATGGCCTTGGTAGTGTAAAGCCCTTTGTGTCTGAAGTGAGGCATGCTCCTAACCCTCTGGGCCCTGTCAGCCCTCTCTTCCAGTGCCTTCTCCACGTCTTCCGACACCGTCTTCAGCTCGCCCTCCCCCCTGGTCGAGGTCAGGCCCACTGTGCTGCCAAAGGGGTTAATTTTGATGCGCGACTTGAAGTTCATGAGAGACATGCTCATGGCCCGCTTGTTGTTCCACTGGCGCGAGAGCCGCTGTGCCTCCTGCTCCTCCCTCAGGCGGTCCAGGGCCTCGAGGATGACAGAGCGGAAAAGGGCCGACACCTCCTGCATCTCTGGCTCGTTCTCAGTCACCACCTGGCGGAACCTGGACGTCAGGTAGGGAA
This sequence comes from Salvelinus fontinalis, assembly GCF_029448725.1. NCBI lineage: Eukaryota > Metazoa > Chordata > Actinopteri > Salmoniformes > Salmonidae > Salvelinus > Salvelinus fontinalis. The sequence goes on along the minus strand of NW_026600576.1, from coordinate 94,927 downwards.
CAAGGAAAGAGAGAGAAGTCACATCAGTCTCAGCTGGGGTTGCAAAATTCCTCGAACTCTCCATATATTCCCTGGTTTTCCTGAAATCCTGGCTGGAAAATTACGGATTTCCTGCTTATTCCCTCCTGATTTCGGGGAAACCAGGGAATTTATTGAAAGATCCATGAATTTTGAAACCCTGAACCCTCAGCTATGTGTGACTGGTCGGGTTTCGAACACAAGTTTCCTTTGCGCTACATGACTGTTAGGTTAGCCCCCTGAGCTCCAGCCAAGGAATTAACTCAGGGAGCCAACGCAGGTCTTCATGTTGCTGGCCAGGGTTCAAATCCGGGTATCTTGCACACCACAATACTTTTTAAGGCCACTGAGCTAAAGCCTAGGCATTGATACAAGGAGCCAACACAAGTCTTCAAGCTCAAGTACTCATCACGCGAGCATGGTTCCCAACCAGCCCCAATACACATGCATCTGGATTGATGTTTCATCTGTGGATTTTAAAATGGTACAAACCAAGAGACCTTTAGCCACCCGCTATAATCAATAGCTTTGTTTCACTTTGCCTGGTTATAGTTTCAGGGGAAAAACTGTGTGCGCATTCCACTTTTACTCATGGAGGGGTCAAAGGAGCGTACATTTGAAACGCTTGGGAAGGGGATGAGCGCGGGCTATTCCACTCACCAGCTTATACCATTCTCACTGTACCACCACAACATGTGCTATCACTAATGCACGAGAAAAACATTTCTTCCAAAAAAGCCTATTATATAGGTAACTTCCAAAATAAAGGAAACACCAACATTAAGTGTTTTAGCAGGGTGTTAATAGGGCGTTAGGCCACCACGAGCCGCCAGAAAAGCTTTAATGCGCCTTGGCATAGAAGTGTCTGGAACTCTATTGAGGGATGCGACACCATTCTTCAATGAGAAATTCCATAATTTGGTGTTTTGTTTATGGTGGTGGAAAAAACTCTCAGGCACTGCTCCAGAATCTCCCATAATTGTTCAATTGGGTTGAGATCTGGTGACTGAGACACACGCACACACACAAACACACACACACACACCCTTTAAACCCGTTATGCTACTTTGCGACCCATCTTTCAAAGTCATTGAGATCTCTTCTTCTAGCCATGGAAGCCAAAATAATGGTCAACTGGGCATTTTTATACATGACCATAAGCATGATGGGATGTTAATTGCTTAATAAACTCAGAAAACCACACCTGTATTGAAAGCATGTGCTTCCATATACTTTGCATCCCTAATTCTCTCAAGTGTTTCCTTTATTTTGGCAGACCTGTATATCGGAAGAGCTTCTCTGCTTTTCCCCATGCTTTTGTGACATCAGTGCTCTCGAGTCCCTTGCCCATCAGCCAGTATAGCAGGTAGATAGCTAATGATGGCCCCTCTGTCTGCATGAACAGCAGGGCAGGGGGAGAGACAAGAAGGCCTGCCAACTAAAGCCACTTACTCCCCTCAAGACAAGGCTGATAAGTTCTTAGGATGCCTTTAAATAGACCAGCCCCCACCGGCCCTTTACTCCTGTTGATTTGGCCGATTGGGCTCCAGTGTTTTCTGTTCTCTCCACCAACTCACTCTCTGACTGCTTTTTCAATATTAATGTGGGTAAATTTTCTCTCCACAGAAGGAAAATCACCATCAAATATCTTAACTGTATCTCAACAGCTACTGTACATTATACTGCACGTCAAATGTGTTTTACAATGGTCCAGGAATAATGATCCTCTGCACATGGTATAAAACCAGTGGGAGTTGATTAACCAGAAACCACCTCTCATTCCCCAATGGGCTTACTTCCAGTACCTGTGGTTAATATTCAATTATCACCTGACTGAGCCCTCGGATAACACCTAGGTCAGTACCACCTTTCCACATATGGATCAACTAGCACCAACTAACAATTAGTGCAAGACACCTGAGACAACCAATCGATAGCTTCACCTTTCTCAATTTGAACTGCTTTGTGCTGAGCAGGGTAGTGTTACTTTGGCATCAAATGGACTAAAACGGGAAGGGACTACCTAGAGTTGTTAAATAAGAAATGCTCACTTTAGTTTTCCATTGCATGCCCTACTGAACACAACCTTGGTCAGAGGGTTGGTTCAGGGAGTAAGAGGGTAATCTATCATGAGAACACCATCGAATCAATGGGGGTCAAGGGTTGGATAGATAACTTGACCAGACGGCCAGTGTAGATTATATGGTTAAGTTAAGAAACAAATAAGGTCAAGACAAGGGTTCTTCACCTCAGTATGACAGTTCCACAGTAGGACGGATGCACCTTGGAGCACAGGTCCTCCAGGCCCAGCCTCTCGCCAGCCGACACATTGTAGGTGTTGCGTGGCGTGTTGACCAGCCAGGTGTAGTCCACGCCTGTCTGAAGGCGCCGATACTCGTTGTCCCTCTCACGCTGCGTCCTCTCTGCCTCCTTCAGCTGCCAGCTGAGCTCCAGCATCAGGGTGTCTGTGACAACGTAAGATGGGTCCCGCCGTGGACTCCGGTAGTCCGGCTCGCTGCTCCAACCGAACCACGAGGCCATCACCGCTGTTGCCTTGTCCCCCTTTTACCCTGTGCTTGCATGGGACGAACCAGAGCGTAAGAAGAGAACATGGCAGAATTCAGTACATGGCATACAGTGCATTTGGGAAGTTTTCAGACCCCTTGACTTTTTTCACATTTTGTTACGTTACAGCCTTATTCTGAATTTTTTTTTTTTTTTATGGAAATGTCATCAATCTACACACGATACCCCATAATGACAAAGCGGGAAACAGAAATACCGTATATAAATAAGTATTCAGACTCTTTGCTATAAGCCTTGAAATTGTGCTCAGGTGCATCCTGTTTCCATTGATCATCCTTGAAATGTTTCTACAACTTTGTTGGAGTCCACCTGTAGTAAATTCAATTGATTGGACATGATTTGAAAAGGCACACACATTTCTATATAAGGTCCCACAGTTGACAGTGCATGTCAGAGCTAAAACCAAGCCATGAGGTCAAAGGAATTGTCCGTAGAGCTCCGAGAAAGGATTGTGTCGAGGCACAGATCTGAGGAAGGGTACCAGAGCATTTCTGCAGCATTGAAGGACCCCAAGAACACAGTGGCCTCCATCATTCTTAAATGGAAGAAGTTTGGAATCACCAAGACTCTTCCTAGTCCACCTGGCCAAACTGAGCAATCGGGGGAGATGGGCCTTGGTCAGGGAGGTGACCAAGAACCCGATGGTCACTCTGCAGAGAAAAATAGCTTGTAACGTCATACCCAAGAAGACTTGAGACTGTAATCGCTGCCAAAGGTGCTTCAACAAAGTACTGTTTAAAGAGTTTGAATACTTATATAAATGTGATATTTCCGTTTATTTTTTATTTTTATATATATTAGCAAAAATGTCTAAAAATCTGTTTTTGCTTTGTCATTATGATGTATTGTGTGTAGATTGATGAGGTTAAAAAATTTGTTTTTCCAATTTAGAATAAGGCTGTAACGTAACAATGACAAAGTCAAGGGGCTTGAATACTTTCCTAATGCACTGTAATTCTTTGCCCCCTCACCAAAAGAAAAGTATACTGTGTTTTCTAGGTTGTGGTATGGATTGTTTGTCTGAAAGGGTTGCTTTTGTGCAATGACGTTTTCTCAGTATACTGTATCTTTGATGAACCAGGTCAACTAAATGGAAATGGCACTGTACTGAAATACATTGCATAATTTTTATCTTAATTTTAATCCTAATCTTATAATCTTATATTTTGTATAAGAGAGGATTGTTAGTAATTTCTTGATATCGCTGGATAGATTGGGTGAATATCTAGATAGTCTGTTTAGCCTGGGTTGCAGTCAGTGTTTAGCCTGGATCAGCAGTTTTTTTGACAACAGTTTGGAAGCTGTCTCCCCCGGACAGGCTGTTATCACAGATTTAAAAAATATCCCCAAAGGGGAACAACACAGAGATAGTTGTATCTCACACACACACACTCCTGTTATTCAGGTGTCTGTACAAGCAAAAGCCCATAATATCCCTTCACATCCACTATCATTGTGTTTGTGTTCCAAATGGCACCATATTCCCTACATAGTGCACTACTTCATGGATCAATCACAACCAAAGTTGCTTACTTCCAATTCATGTCAAACTCTTCAGGGTTGCCATGTCCATTAAAACTGAGGAGGTCAGGTTATACATTTGTACAATGAAAATACATAAGGAATTGTTTGTTATACGCATAATTAATCGAAATATAAGGAATTTGGCCATCAGTACCACTTCAAAAAAAGTATGTGCACTGTGTCGGCTTGATTTTTTCTTCTAGTTTTTTGGGGGGAGATTTTGATAACAACGTATCAAAATTTGTGTTGGTTTTGTTTTGTAAGTCATGTAGATTAAGAGTGTGTTTACAAACATATGCTTCAGTGGCGTATTGGACAGAGAGAGACAGCATGAGATAAATCCAATCATGTACACTGAACAAAAATATAAACGCAACATGTAAAGTGTTGGTCCCGTATTTCATGAGCTGAAATATAAGATCCCAGAAATGTTCCATTCACACAAAAAGTTTATTTCTCTCAAATTCTGTGCACACGTTTGTTTACATCCGTGATGGCGAGCATTTCTCCTTTGCCAAGATAATCCATTCACCTGACAGGAGTGGCATATAAAGAAGCTGATTACACAGAATGATCATTTAACAGGTGCACCTTGTTGCACCTTGTGGACAATAACAGGTACACCTTGTGGACAATAAAAGGCCACTCTAAAATGTGCAGTTTTGTCACACAACACAATGCCACAGATGTCTCAAGTTTTGAGGGAGTGTGCAATTGACATGCTGACTGCAGGAATGTCCACCAGAGCTCTTGCCAGAGAATTCAATGTTAATTTCTCTACCATAAGCCGCCCCAAGCGTCGTTATAGACAATTAGGCAGTTACTTCCCACCGGTCTCACAACCACAGACCACGTATGTGGCGTCGTGTGGGCGAGTGGTTTGCTGATGTCAACATTGTGAACAGAGTGGTGGCGGTGGGGTTATGGTATGGGCAGTCATAAGCTATGGACAGACAACAAATACAATTGCATTTTATCGATGGCAGTTTGAATGCACAGATCTACTTCGACGAGATCCTGAGGCCTATTGTCGTGCCATTCATCCGCTGGCATCACTTCATGGTTCAGCATTATAATGCCCGGCCCCATGTTGCAAGGATCTATACATAATTCCTGGAAGGTGAAAATGCCCCAGTTCTTCCATGGCCTGCATACACACCAGACATGTCACCCGTTGATCATGTTTGGGGTGCTCTGTACTGACATGTACAACATTATGTTATCCAACAGCATGTTATCCAACAATATCCAGGAACTTCGCACACCCATTGAAGTGTGGGACAACATACCACAGGCCACAATCAACAGCCTGATCAACTCTCTGCGAAGGGGATGTGTCGCGCTGCAAATGGTGGTCACACCAGATGACTGGTTTTCTGATCCACGCACCTACCTACTTTTTTTAAAAGGTATGTGTGACCAACAGATGCATATCTGTATTCCCATATGTATGTGAAATCCATAGATCTGGGCCTAATGAATTTATTTCAATTGACTGATTTACTTATATGAACTGTAACTAAGTAAAATCTTTGAAATTGCTGCATTTTGCATTTATATTTTTGTTCCTTATATATAAACCCTGGATTACTGATGCTATGTATTGGTCATTGAGAGGCTTTGAAGCCACCGGTTGACCGTATTGGCACACCCCAGTAGGCGCAGTCCTCCATAGGAATTAATGGAATTTTACAGTATTTCAATAAAATGTATAAGTATTTTTGTTGTTGTAGTGGGGACAGTAATATTAGTCATCTCAAAAAATTATACTTTAAGGAAAATGTTTTTATATATTTAAAAAAATATCTATTTGTATGTTTAGCTCACATAATATAATTTAAAGGTGCAATATGCAGAAATCGTTCTGCCATTTCCTAGTTGCTAAAATTGGAATAGTTCCACCTTATTTCAATTTATGTGACAAAACAAGTAGTCACTGCGTAGAGAATCATTGTACCATCTAAACTGCTGTGAAATATTTTTCCATAAACACAAATTTTTTATTTTCAGTTGTTTGAAGCTGGTTTACAAAACCAAAAGTAAAATACTAAAAAGCGAAACGTACAAATGAGAAGCATAGAAATAGCACACATAGAACATATCTACCTGTTGCTTATATGCCTCATTCGTCCTGATCTTTACACTCATAAGATCTGATCAAAATCAGTTCACAATGCCTCTTTTAATCGTCTACACCTGTCTGAAAATGTGGGCATTCTCAGATTGTGAACATGATCCGGACACAGGTTACATGTCAGCACCAGCTATAAACACGGCTAATAATGTACTAATTAGCTCAAACACATGGAATTTTCTAGTTAATAGGCTTGCCTGTTATTTAATTGTCATGCAATTGTAGGTAGGTGCTATTAGATATAAGGTTAAAGATGTTCTCGTCTAATGTATAGTGCTTCTTTCTCAGACAGGAAATTCATACAACAAATACATTTATGTGACTATATTTCCCACTTTTAACACCCTGACTACCAGAAATCTCACTTGACACACAGTATTGTAGTCCATAGTGCTACTACAAATTTCCCCTTGAACTAAAACAAAGCATTTGATGAATAAACTCTGCTTACCTTAACTCTTGTTAGTCTCGGGACCTATAGCAGGAAGTGAATTCACAGTGGAGTGAATATATGATAAGCCCTTGGACCAAAAGACGGATGTAGAGACAGAGAGAGATGTTAGTGAAAGACGTATTTCTGTCGGTCGCACGGGACTCTGATACTTCACAAGCAGGAGGGGGATTATCTGAGCACACACACTCTTAACCGGTCTTATACAGTAACCCCCACCCCTTTCTCTCACACACACACACACACACACACACACACACACACACACACACACACACACACACACACACACACACACACACACACACACACACACACACACACACACACACACACACACACCCCCGGGAGGCCTGGCCTGTTGTTTCTTGTTCCAGGAGGTTGGGGGCACTGTCTCAAAGGGAAACAGCGGATCACAGCTCCTGATGAGGTGCTTGGTGAAGCCTCTTAAGCCTCTTTGGCAACTCCCTGTTGCCATAGCGATGCTCCTAAGCCTATTTGGCCTCAATAAGCTCTATCAGCTGAGAGGGAGGCAGAGAGATAAAAGGAGGGGGAAGAGAGAGAGATGACATGACAGCTTACTGATGGGTCGACCCAGACGCCTTTTAATAGCCCCTTGGAAGACTACAGTGCCCATTTTTGGCACTGGTAATTACTGATAATATGTTTACATTACTTATTTTATTAATCTCCCACCCTTTTATAAGTCAGAACAAAAAAAGACAGTTATAGGACACTGAGGCTTCTCTGAATATACGCCTCTCTTGCTCTATCCAGTGGTTGGCTGCATCATTACAATACAGAAAATTCAGCTCATTGCTATGTCACGTCAAAGGGGCGGTCCTTAGAAAAGCTGCTACAATGACAGCCTACCCCAGCCAAGCCCTAACGTGGACAACGCTGGGCCAATTGTGCACCGACCTATGGGACTCCCAATCACAGCCGGTTGTGATACAGCCTGGAATCAAACCAGGTTTGTAGTGACACCTCTAGCACTGAGATGCAATGCCTTTGACCGCTGCGCCACTTGGGAGCCCCAAAACATTCTGACAGGCACAAAACATCCGTAAGAATCGATTTCGTACTATTAGCCACTCCTCTATTTTCTTGAATCAAGAAATTACAAATTTGACATATGAGCCTAACTGATCATCATGCTTTACTACTGCAAGTTAAACATTTCAGAATGTCCTAAAAGAGCCACAAGATGGCGCTTTCTTACTACAAAATCCTCCTCTGTGAACAATTTAAAACTGAATGACAATGATTAACAAAAATTCAGTCAATAACCCCCAGATTCTTTGGGATGCTACCAAAGGTTTTATAAAAAATTATGCAACCGCATTTGTATCTCGGTTGAATACATCACAATTTAAGAAGATTTCAGAATTGGAAATATTGTTAACTGCGTTCTCAGCAAACACTCTTTACAGACCAGGTAGCTATTATTCTTTCCAAAGTCAAGACAGAACTTAATTCATTGATAAGACAGAGAGCAGAATTTGCCATCCATCGAGCTAGACTCAACCATTTCGTCCATGGTAATTGTCCTAGTTGTTTACTGGCCAACAAGCTATGCCGTAATGATCAATTAGCTGATATAGCAATTATTGAATCTGAAACAGGGGAATTACTATCAGAACAAAACATTTATCAATAAAGATCCTCCCGCTTATATAAAGAACTGTACAATTTTGATTGTAAGTCCACACCAATCCAGACTAAGTCCTTTATAAAGTATGAAACACACAGAGAATCTCACTGCTGACTGCTGATAGATTCTTATCACAGTGGGAAACAGTCCTTCTCTTGTTAGAACAAAAGCGGTGCCTGCTGGGTGCCAAACCGGCAGTGACGAACCTACCGATTCTACTTGCAACGCTTGAGAGCACTAACTTCATTGTGGGGGAGCCAACAATTTAAAAACTTTTTTTAATGTCATTTTCTTCGTAGGCTACAAGCACAGATAAGCCAGTCACACTTCATATGCAATGGGATGGTATGTGCACAGACGCAATGCGCACAACACAAAATACTTCCTCCAAGCTAGCTAACCACTGAATTTATATTATAATTCAATCACAATGGATTAATATGTTGCGCTTGCTAGTGAAAATGCTAACGTGGCTAGCTAAACATTTGACTCTGTGCTGGCACTGGTAGTATGGGGTTATGGACAGTTAATGAAATAGTTTCTTTGTTATCTTTGCTAGGTAGTTATTTAGTTGTGGCCATCAAGCTAATGATACAAGGCTTTCTACAAAATTGCAACATTAGCGCAGATAGCTTGGAATCTAGACTATAAGCAATACACACGGATATGCACTGCAAAACAAAGCTACTGCCACTTTCTCGTTTGAAGTATTTTAACAAGAGTGGCTGACGACTTCCAAGATCTTTGCTGTGTGAACACAAAAGAGATTGACTTCCAACACTCTGTTCAGAGGTGCTGTCGGCAAGTACTGTCGGCAGGCAAATGTTTGACAATCCTACTGTAACGGTGTATGAGATTTAAAATAATTAATAAGAACTCCTCCTATCTCAAAAGAGGAAGCCCCTCGCTGGGATCCCAAATCTCTCTAAATTAACTAAAAAGAGCATTGGATATTAATTAAAGCAAATCACCTGGCTGGGACAGTATTCCTCCTGAGGTCTATTGTTTTCTTTTTTTATCAACTAGGTCCACTATGGCTCTTACAAAGCCGTTCACAAAGGTTCATTTGGGAGATGTAAATACGGCACTGATTTCACTTTTATAAAATAAAGGTAAGGATGCCACCCAGTGTTCTCACAGTGATAAACACAGAAATGCAACTGTTTTCCAAAAGGTTGTTGTCCCGTCTCGAGACTTACAACCCAAAGTGGGTTTGTTCAAAAACGTTTATCCTCGGATAACCTCCGTTCAATATTACATATCTTAGACTCTTCATCAGAAACAACAGCTCCTTTGGCTGTATTTTCTCTCGATGCAGGAAAAGCTTTTGATAGACTAGAATGGTCATACACTACATGACCAAAAGTATGTAGACACGTCGAACATCTCATTCCAAAATCATGGGCATTAAAATGGAGTTGGTCCCACCTTTGCTCCTATAACAGCCTCCACCCTTCTGGGAAGGCTTTCCACTAGATGTTGGAACATTGCTGTGGGTACTTGCTTCCATTCAGCCACAAGAGCTTAGTGAGGTCTGGCACTTAGGTTGGGTGATTAGGCCTGGCTCGCAGTCGGCGTTCCAATTCATCCATAAGGAGTTCGATGGAGTTGAGGTCAGGGCTCTGTGCAGGCCAGTCAAGTTCTTCCACACTGATCTCGACAAACTATTTCTGTATGAACGTCGCTTTGTGCATGGGGGCATTGTCATGCTGAAACAGAAAAGGGCCTTCCCCAAACTGTTGCCACAAAGAAGCACAGAAGTTTGTTGGTAATGTGGACACCAAGGAACCGTTATTCCTCCTCCACCAAACTTTACAGTTGGCACTATGCATTCGGCCATATTCCTGGCATCTGCCAAACCCAGATTTGCCAGATGGTGAGGCGTCATTCATCACTTCAGAGAACGCGTTTCCACTGCTCCAGAGTCCATTGGAAGTAAGCTTTAAACCACTCCAGCCGACGCTTGGCATTGTGCTTGGTGAACTTAAGCTTGTGTGTGGCTGCTCAGCTTGTTGCTTCCAGAGTCAGTTTTCTTCCAGAGGCAGTTTGGAACTCGACAGTGAGTGTTGCAACCGAGGACAGACAATTTTTATGTGTTTCAGCACTCAGCAGTCCCGTTCTGTGAGCTTGTGTGGTCTACCACTTTGCAGCGCTCCTAGATGTTTCCACTTCACAATAACAGCACTTACAGTTGACCTGGGAAGCTCTAGCAGGGCAGAAATTTGATGAACTGACTTGTTGGAAAGGTGTCATCTTATGATATTTTGAAAGAGGAAGCAAAATATTTTAAGCGTGTTTTTTTTCAGTCTCCTCCATTTCCACTGAATGATGTTAACTGTAAGGATTTCTTTCCTAATAATAATAGTAATAATAATGTAAAATTAACACATTTACAGAAAGACCTGTGTGAAGGCCAACTTACAGAAGAGGTACTTTTTGAGGCAATAAAATCTTTTCAGTCTGGAAATACACCAGGGCTTGATGGTATACCAGTATAGGTATATCAGACCACTTTTGATGTACTCAAATATCCATTTTAGCATGTTTTAATTACTCTTATAAAAATGGTAGACTTTCAGGTACTCAACAATAAGGTCTGATTTCATTACTACTAAAACAGGACCCAGGTGGTAAGTATAAAGATCCAGTCCATTTAAAAAACTGGAGGCCTCGAACACTTCAATGTTGTGATGCGAAAATCCTGGCGAAATGCACAGCATTTAGAATAAGAAATGTTATACCAGATATTGTTCATCCTGATCAGACATGTTTTTTACATGGACGATATATTGGAGATAATATATGACAATTACTTGAAACAATTGAACATTATGAAACATTGAAGATACCAGGTCTGGTCTTCATAGCAGATTTTGAAAATGCGTTTGATAAAGTAAGATTAAAATTTATATATAAATGCCTGGAATACTTTTGGTGAATCTCTTATTCAATGGGTTAAAGTTATGTACAGTAACCACAGATGTAAAATAGTAAACAATGGTTACTTCTCAGAAAGTATTGAGCTTTTAAGAGGAGTAAAACAAGGCTGTCTGTTGTCTCCATATCTATTTATTATGGCCATTGAAATGCTAGCTATTAAAATTAGATTCAACAAGAACATCAAGGGGTTAGAAATCTAGGGGATAAAAACAAAAGTGTCAATGTATGCTGATGACTCTAGTTTTTTCTTAAGTCCACAATCTGGATCCCTGCACAGTCTCATTGAAGATCTAGATCACTTTTCTAGCCTCTCTGGATTAAAACCCAATTATGACAAGTGTACCATATAATGTATTGGATCGTTAAAAATACAGTTTACACTACCTTGTAGTTTACCAATAAAATGGGCGGATGGTGAAATAGACATACTTGGTATTCACATCTCAAAAATTAATTTATTATTTTTAATTTCAATAGAAAGTTAGCAAAAACAGTTTACTTACTTATTTACTTACTCCAGATGATTCGGTTTTAAAATCATATGAGCAAAAAATATTTCATTTTATTTGGAATGCTAAACCAGACAAAATTAAACGTGCCTATTTATATAATGAATATGAGTTTCAGGGGCTAAAATGATTCAATATTAAAGCTCTAAACCTCTCACTAAAAGCTTCACTCATACATAAGTTATACTTAAACCCAAAATGGTTCTCCAGTAGATTATTAAGAAAAGCTCATCCTTTGTTCAGAAATGGCTTTTTTGCCTTCAAAACAGATTACAGCTTCTCATTTCCGACTAATTGAAAATGTACTTTTGTTTAAAGTATCGCCCTTTCTTTAACAACCCATACAAAGCTGGTTACAATTTCAGTTTTATCCTCCAGAAAAGATAGAACAAATATTACAACAAGTGTTATGGTTAAACGCAAATATATGGATTAATAAAAAACATTCTTCATGGATTTTTTTTTTTTTTTTTAATTATATTTATTAATGATATTATGAATAGAAATGGATGAGTTATGTCACATATGCATTTATCGAAAATATATGGGAATATCTGCTCAATCCAAATTTACAACCAACTGATTGCAGCACTACCACAAAAATGGAGGAGGCAAGTGGAAAAGGGAGACGGTAGGGAAGTTGTTTGCCTGCCATGTATTAAAGATACAAATTGGCTGAAAGGAAATGGCATATATAGAAAAATATACCAGTTTCATCTGAGGACAAAAATGTTGACAGCTGTGCCAAACAGGTTGCAAAATAAATGGTAGGAGATTTTCAATGTACCAATTCCATTGCACATGGTTTATGAACTGGTACAAAAAACTACACTTGACTCAATACTTAGAGTTTTTCAATTTCAATTATTATATACAATTCTTGCCACCAACAGAATGCTATATATACAACAATCTCAGCTCTGTAGATTTTGTTGCGAAGAGACAGAATCAATAGATCCCTTATTCTGGTATTGCCCTTATGTAGCTTGTTTCTGGTCACAGGTCCAGGAATGGTTAAACAATCACAACATGCACTTAAAATTAACCTTACAAATAGCAGTGTTGGGCAATCTGGAAAGCCATAGCCAATCAATAAATAATATAATAATACTCGTAGAAAAGGTTTTCATCTTCAGCTCACAATCTGTGGATATAATACGATTACAAAGATTCAAACGTTTATTAAACATCACTGCACAATTGAAAAATATATGGCACATGGAAACAAAACAAGGGCGGCCTATGGTGGTAGGTGGGATGGGCTGAGAGTGGCTGAGGGTTGGGATTAAAGAGTTTGTATGGTAATGTATTGTTGTTATATATAAAAGTACCATGTATGTAAAATGTATAGGTAAAATGTATATGTAGCAAAAAGCTGTAAACAAACAGATATTTGTCTTACGAAGAGTGGAGGGGTAAAAAAAAAGGGAGCATCCTATGACGGTGCCACGATTAAAGTCACTGAGCTCTTCAGTAAGGCCATTATACTGTCAATGTTTGTCTATGGAGATTGCATGTCTGTGTGCTCGATTTTATACACCTGTCAGCAACAGGTGGGGCTGAAATAGACAAATCCATAAATTTTAAGTAGTCACCTGAACCCCAAAGGGCTGCACATTTTCTTTTTATTCCCCTAGCCCTACGAAGCTGATTCAAATAATCAACTAATCATCAAGCTTTGTTCATGTGAATCAGCTGTGTAGTGTTAGGACAAAAACCCAAAAACCCAAGCACACCAAGTTTGGGAAACGCTGCCCTGCCCCACTCCAGTCAAAAGAATCTCTGCGAACGTTCGATTCCATTCATTTGCTATGGGCTCGCGCTAGTGTTCCCGCTTAGCCAACGTTCTTATTAGGCCGTTTTTCAGCCTTGGGTGAATTTTGACTCGTTCTATTGTCCAGCCTGTAGCTAGCCAGAGCGAATTTACAAAAGCACCCGCATGTCCATTGAGGAAGCACAACGACATGTAGCTAAAATAAGAATGACGAGAATAATCAATCAATCAAATTGTCAGCCAACATAACGTGTAAGGTAACTAATTTGAACTAATTTGACCATTACATTGGTCGTTAGGGCAAATCTGGTCTGTGATGGGATGGGGGGAGTGGGGGGGGGTTCACACCTAGCTCGGCTATTAGACTATTCTTTAGTAAAGGTTGAATAGTCTATTGTTCAGCTATTAGCCCAACTTGCAACAAATTGCTGTTCCTTTTTTATATTTTATTATTTTCTTATAAATAAATGTATTTTATTCATAATACAAAAATCAACTTACATTGCTACCAGGGGCGAAAATCTGAGATCAACCTTGGAGGGGACAATTACATTAAATTTTCTCAAGAGCAATTCCTGAGGGGGACACCAAAAGTAGTACTGTAACACATAGCATACGTTGTTAAATGTATATTGAGGAACCATAATTCCTACAACTGGATAATTGATAGGTACAGTAGTTAACTGAAGGGTTTTCCCAACTTGTTCAAATGTTTAAATCATTATAATTCTACTACTAATAATAGTTATAGCAGTGCTCCTTACCAGTCCAGTATGTATGCAGGTATTCGTACTTACAACCAGCAATATCAAGAAAGGTCAGTAGGTGACAATGGTACTGTACACTGTATGGGTGTAGTTTTCATAAATACAATGAACATGGTGTGATCACATCTAAAAGAATCTCCATTGAGAACCATCACAAAGTTGGTCTCCGTATTGAATTGACCTTTTAATTGGACTTTTTCTGATACATTTATATAGTCATTAAATATGTCCACCTGGCCTGAGTCTACAATATCTTTGCAAGAACAAAAAGCTTAAAATAAGTAGTTCTAAAAGCAAAATAACTACTTCAATGAAAAACCCAAATAAATCAAACAAAATATCCTTCAGTGTCTCAACTCAGCCAGTGTCTCAACTCAGCCAGTGTCTCAACTCAGCCAGTGTCTCAACTCAGCCAGTGTCTCAACTCAGCCAGTGTCTCAACTCAGCCAGTGTCTCAACTCAGCCAGTGTCTCAACTCAGCCAGTGTCTCAACTCAGCCAGTGTCTCAACTCAGCCAGTGTCTCAACTCAGCCAGTGTCTCAACTCAGCCAGTGTCTCAACTCAGCCAGTGTCTCAACTCAGCCAGTGTCTCAACTCAGCCAGTGTCTCAACTCAGCCAGTGTCTCAACTCAGCCAGTGTCTCAACTCAGCCAGTGTCTCAACTCTTCAAACAGCAGCTATGGACAAGTATGTCGCACAAAGTAGGCCATTTTAAATGAACTAACATGAAATAAATCATTTGTAAGTGTCCTGAAAACTACTAAACAAAAGAACAAATATCAATTACACCAGGGGTTCTCAAACAGGGGTCCATGGACTAATTGCAAGGGGTCCGTGAAATAAAAAAGTGTAATGAATGTAGTCAGTACCACAAGGTTTCCAGTAAGTTTACATATAATATAGAAGGGGTGGAGGTCCCTGAGGACTGCTCAAAACCTTGCCTGCCTTGCCTCAAAATATGCAGGGGTTCCAGTACCCCAAAAAGGTTGAGAACCACTGCTATCCGACACCCTGTACAGCCCAATAAACTCCTTGTGAGGGACATGGTCATGGTCAACATAACGCAGACAGACATTCTCCTGTTCAGCACCAGAGACATCTTGAGTACCATCAACAATTAATGACAATTGTACAATCGGAAGAGACCTAATCTCAGCTGCAATGCCTCGAATGACTATTGGCCATGATGTTCAGAATTTCATTCTGTGCTTTGGGGCCTGTGTACATTGTGGTACGCTCTGTTAACCACTTCAGTAAAATGGGATCATCCTCTTCTGCCCTAAGTTTCAAAATCTGGTATAAATTCCCACTGTCATCCGTGTGGCCTCTAAAGGCTTGTCCCTGTCTTACTACATGCCGCACCGAACTAACAATTTTCATCAAGCAATGCCTTGCGTCATCCAGCTGTTTAACCCACGCGCTGGACATAACTGGACACTGATTGGATTTAGCTGGTGTGCTGTTACAATTACAAAGTGGCGGTGGGTTTGGCAATTTTGATGTGCTGTGAATTTTTCAATGCCTTTTCTCCAGTTCCTAAATCCTGCACTAATGAAGGCAGCATCAGCTCTTTGGCCAAAAGATGGCTGGCTTGAAAACCCTTGGCTACAGTGAAAACACAACACTCCTTTTATTGATGGATTATAATGTAGCCAGGGGAAATCGCGAAACCATCTCTCTTGAAACGGCAACACTCTGTTGGCAAGAGTTTGCGGTTCTATAAATTGTGGGTGTGGCTGATATGGTTTTGTGCCATCACTGTGGTAACTGTACAATGCTGTGCCACTGTCCCCTATACTGGTGCTGCTGGCAACAAGGGTGACACTTGGTCCTGCCGTGGCTGTGACACTGTCCTCTGAAGTCTCTCTTCCTGGCTCTTTCCCTTTCACCCCCCTAACTGACTCAGCCTGTCTCCTAGAAAATAAATAAGGTGTTTGCCGTACTCCTAACTACCGGTACCCAAAACTACACAATTAATCACAACAGCAATACCATTGCCGTAAACAAATCTTAGTTTAGTCACCAGTTTAAGTTGAGAGTGGGGGTATCCATGGCATTTTCCAATTATATCCCTATTTTACAAGTCAAAAAAATTGAGAACCTTTCATAATGTTGCCAAACAAAGACTCAACAAACTTACCTGAGACTCCCTGTCTCTGCAAGTCTGTCCCTGCATATCTGTCCCCAGCTCTGCTGTCTGTGTGCCATCTGTTGCCTGCTCTGCCTAATGACATCATTGTGAAACATTACCATTAGCATTTCACTTCTTTCTTATGAACATTTTATCAACTCGTCTTTGAGATATTAGGATACTAGAGTTCTTACTATGCGTTTTGGTGTACTGACAAATACTCTGATGTCCGTCTTCTTACTTTTTTCTGCCATTTTTCTACCTGGCTGGCTGGCTGGCCTAGCTGCACACACACACATTTACACAACACATGCTGCAACCTTTTGTAATTTAAATAGTTTGTTTCATATTGGCTGGCTTCCAACAATAGCTGAATTTGTAAAGCTAGCGAGCACCAATTCCGTTTCTGTGTGTTTGCTATAATCTTTGCTACCTGGTTAAATAAAGGTGAAATAAGATAAAATAAAAAAAGTTCACTAGCGACAATTTATCTTTTGCAACGAGACCATTATATATATTTAAGACAATGGTAGAAGAGAGTGTAGTTCTGTTCTGTTCAGTTTGGACTTCAGTTTATTGCTAACCTTATCACAGGGACGTCGAAGCACTACAGCTGCATGCTGATCTTGGAAGAAACTGACAATAGCAAAGATTCCATCTTTGACGACGCCACATAAATGGAATAGGTACTAGCTAGCTTGATAGTTAATGTTTGCTTTAGTTTGCGCGCTAGCTCTGCAAATTCAACTAGTGTGTGAACCCTGCCAACATAAAAATAAATAAATAACATTGCTATGGACGTGCTATGGATTGACTGGATTAACGTACATGTCCCTTTCGGACAGTAGATACGAACCCTCTATTACCTTGCCAGCTAAAGAACTGGCAGTGGATCAAACCATTGTGAGGCAAAGGGCGGGGGGGGTCGCAATCTTTTGAAATTTAAATGCGCTATTAAGTGTCTATAATCAGCACAAGTGCTTTCATTGCGTATTATTAATATTATTGAAATTACATAGTTATGTTTACAGTGATATATTGGGGGGGACAAATCATATTTTTCCCAAGATGGGGGGGTCGTGTCCCCCCCGTCCCCCCTGGGATTTCCGCCTATGATTGCTACATCAAACATGTCTACCAAACCAAACACAGGTATTAACAATGCTCAAACATACAAAAAATATAAATACAAATAAAATACAAAAAATCAATTATATTCACCCTGAAAATATCTTATCATTTTTTATTTATTTATCCATTATTTTACCAGGTAAGTTGACTGAGAACACGTTCTCATTTGCAGCAACGACCTGGGGAATAGTTACAGGGGAGAGGAGGGGGATGAATGAGCCAATTGTAAACTGGGGATTATTAGGTGACGTGATGGTTGAGGGCCAGATTGGGAATTTAGCCAGGACACCGGGGTTAACACCCCTACTCTTACGATAAGTGCCATGGGATCTTTAATGACCTCAGAGAGTCAGGACACCCGTTTAACGTCCCATCCGAAAGACGGCACCCTACACAGAACAGTGTCCCCAATCACTGCCCTGGGGCATTGGGATCTTTGTTTAGACCAGAGGAAAGAATGCCTCCTACTGGCCCTCCAACACCACTTCCAGCAGCATCTGGTCTCCCATCCAGGGACTGACCAGGACCAACCCTGCTTAGCTTCAGAAGCAAGCCAGCAGTGGTATGCAGGGTGGTATGCTGCTGGCAATCATAATGATTCATGAAGATGTGTTCCTTGTTGTTATTCACTAGGGTTAGTGTTTTAATAAGATAATTCAATTCAATCAGAAAAAATTGTAATTTTGGTATAGAATTT
The DNA here is from genome assembly GCF_029448725.1 of Salvelinus fontinalis. Lineage (NCBI taxonomy): Eukaryota > Metazoa > Chordata > Actinopteri > Salmoniformes > Salmonidae > Salvelinus > Salvelinus fontinalis. The sequence goes on along the minus strand of NW_026600576.1, from coordinate 76,611 downwards.
TGGAATTTTTGTTTGTGTATAAAGTATTTGGCAACAAGAACAAAAAAATGAACAATCATTTCAGTGGTTTTGTTATGATTGCAATTGTAACATATTTTATGTTAAAATTATATGCAGTGTTCATAATGTTAAATAAGTACTTTGCAAGGTTTTCCTAAAATTCTGACACAAATTTACATTCAAAGAACAAGTGAGACAGATTCTCACCTATTTTTTTCACAGAAAACGCAGATATCAATAGCCACAAATTTGGAAATCATAGAATTACATGGATATATCTTATGTAAAATTTTGAAGTGCACTTCCTTAACTTCGTTTGGTATACAGTATTTGTAAGGCCTTAACCATGCATTTTCCCAGACAATGTTCAAATTGCTGTTCCTCTCTCATTCCTTTCCCTCTTCCACGCGTCATCATTCTGCTCCGGAGTGGCTCGCTTGTGGGCGTGCTGGCAGGATAGGGCAGCGTCTTCAGTTGCGCGTCAAGAATTCTGCATACAGTAGCAGTTTGTATGAAGGTGTGGTTATTCACAGGCAAATTGTTATATGCTATGGAGGTAGATTTGTGTCTTTTTGTCGAAATCAAAAATGATTGTTCTGACAGCAATTTTTCCCCGACAGAAAAGGAAGTCAAAGCGGACACCTACGAAGATGGCATCTCAGGTAAGGAGCACTGGGCTGTATTGAAGTATCCTCAAAAAATGACATGTGCTACTTTAGATTGAACGGTCATATCTCAGTTTTTGTTTTCTTTACTTTCAGAGAGCGAGCAGATTTACAGCCATTTTCACTGGACTATCTGTTGCTGCAAAATCATGGGTTAACCTTACAATAACCAAGTGGTGAGAAACACAGCCCTCTATATTTAAATGTTTCAGGTACACGTTTAAAAAGGAGATACTGTATGTGACATAGACACCTATTGGCATTATCTTCTATTGTTTGTCCTCATGGGTCTGTTTTTCAGCTTAAAGTACTCTGTAGCCACTCACGTCATCCCTCTCCCCCTAAATCCTCTAGGTTATATCAGCTGTTTTGTTGAACCTCTCCCGCATCTGAACTGGCTGACAGAGGGCACAGCCTGATCATAGGTGAGATGTCACTTGGTTGAGTCAACAGGAGGTATTATTAAAGAGATGCTTTACATTGAAACCTCAGAGTTAATGATCCAAGGTCAGTTTTGCATTTCACCTCCTGATTTAAGATAACTGACCGTGTTAGACAAAAAAAGATGCTTAATCATGCTCTCTCGTCTGCAGGTATGTTTTGATGTGAGAGGAATCCAGTCCCGACAGCGCAATTGTGATGAACTGAGAGAATATTAGGGTAGCACTGTCATTCATGAATCATGTGCTATCTGCCGCTGTTCTTACCTCTCGCCCCACCTCATCTTCTAATGCACACCATATGTGCATTGAAGTACAGATTTGCCTACCATTTTTTTTTTTTACTAGGCAAGTCAGATAAGAATGACGGCCTAGGAACTGCCTTGTTCAGGGACAGAAGGACAGACCTTGTCGGCTCGGGGATTCGATCTTGCAACCTTCCGGTTACTAGTCCACCTACCCGCCCAAGATTGAACTTGTATTTATAATATTACAATTAAAATGCACTTCTTTCAATAAAGCGTTTCACATTCTCCACTGGTTGAAATACTATCCTGTGTCCATCCTCAGATTAATGGAGTTAAATGTGCATAGATTTTTCTCTATGAATTACAGATCAATCTAGTTTATTCTATTGTATAGTTACAATGTGTAATCATTGATATCTCAGGAGCAGTATACACTAAAGTGTATAATTGTAATGCATGCAGACACCGCATCATTTAAATAATGGCGTTTGATATGACTGAAAAATACTGTCTGTCATACCTGAACCGCACCTTTATTTGCCAAGGAAGAGTACATGATCGGTGAATATATTCAATGTACAGACTACAGTACATGTGTATATAGGACTTGCATCCATGGCACATTAAAGTTATATTCTACTCTAGGCTTCATTAATGCCATTCAGACTTGAGGTTCATAGATTGGTATGAATATTAGTTCAGAACTTTACGTCTTAGGGTCCATACCCAGATCGGCTACATAGTTCTTTTTAACCCGACACAATAAGCAAGTAAATAGTTAGCTATGTTACTTCAGCTGCATTGCAAGGCAAGCTTACATAATTGTGCAGTCAATGCGTTTGTCTCTACATTAACACATTCCTCTCAAATTGTACATTTGCTTGACTCGTTAAGACATCAGCCATCTTCGTTGAGCGCCACAAGGCAAGGGTAGCTCGCGTCAAAATTCATCATCACAAAGCCTTGGGACCCAAATGCATTACGAGTGCTGTCGTGGCAATTTCCTGTATTACCAAATGAGGAGAGTTACAAACCACACACCAGTCAGAGTTATACTTAAACTTCATCTTAAATAATATGAGCTTTACCAAAGCCCTGTGACTTTCAACAATTCTCTATCTATGAATTGTTGAGAGTTCCAACAATGGCAACATATCTTTTATAGCAAAGATACACCCCTCTCAACTTACATGACGAACCACAGATCTTAGGAAAACTTCACAAAGGGCCTTTTACTTGAGAAAGGAGTATCCCTTAGCCAGATTACATTCGCTATAAATTATCGCTCAGTTTGGGCTCTAAAACGAGGTTCTAGTCTTGTTTCTGGTACTTCGTAGTACCAAAACATTACCTCATCCAAGGCATAACTCAATTGTCAACTCTATATACTAAGGAGCATCAAAAGTCGTGCTATAAATTCTCAGACAACACAAAGATTCCTTGATGCCCTTCCAGACTCCCTCTGCCTACACAAGGACAAAAATCAGTTAACCACCAAACTGAGGAACTCAATTTAACCTTGCGCAATACCCTAGATGCAGTTGCACCCCTAAAAACTAAAAACGTTTGTCATAAGAAACTAGCTCCCTGGTATACAGAAAATACCCGAGCTCTGAAGCAAGCTTCCAGAAAATTGGAACGGAAATGGCGCCACACCAAACTGGAAATCTTCCGACTAGCTTGGAAAGACAGTACCATGCAGTATCGAAGAGCCCTGACTGCTGCTCGATCATTCTATTTTTCCAACTTAATTGAGGAAAATAAGAACAATCCGAAATTTATTTTTGATACTGTCGCAAAGCTAACTAAAAAGCAGCATTCCCCAAGTGAGGATGGCTTTCACTTCAGCAGTAATAAATTCATGAACTTCTTTGAAGAAAAGATCATGATCATTAGAAAGCAAATTCTCCTCTTTAAATATGTGTATTCCTCCAAAGGTCAGCTGTCCTGAGTCTGCACAACTCTGCCAGGACTTAGGATCAAGAGAGACACTTAAGTGTTTTAGTACTATATCTCTTGACACAATGATGAAAATAATCATGGCCTCTTCAAGCTGCATACTGGACCCTATTCCAACTAAACTACTTTAAGAGCTGCTTCATGTGCTCGGCCCTCCTATGTTGAACATAATAAACGGCTCTATCCACCGGATGCGTACCAAACTCACTAAAAGTGGCAGTAATAAAGCCTCTCTTGAAAAAGCCAAACCTTGACCCAGAAAATATAAAAAACTATCGGCCTATACCGAATCTTCCATTCCTCTCAATTTTAGAAAGCTGTTGCGCAGCAACTCACTGCCTTCCTGAAGACAAACAATGTATACGAAATGCTTCAGTCTGGTTTTAGACCCCATCATAGCACTGAGACTGCACTTGTGAAGGTGGTAAATTACCTTTTAATGGCGCAGACCGAGGCTCTGCATCTGTCCTTGTGCTCCTAGACGTAAGTGCTGCCTTTGATACCATCGATCACCACGTTCTTTTGGAGAGATTGGAAACCCAGATTGGTCTACACGGACAAGTTCTGGCCTGGTTTAGATCTTATCTGTCGGAAAGATATCAGTTTGTCTCTGTGAATGGTTTGTCCTCTGACAAATCAACTGTACATTTCGGTGTTCCTCAATGTTCCGTTTTGGGACCACTATTGTTTTCACTATATATTTTACCTCTTGGGGATGTCATTCGAAAGCATAATGTTAACTTTCACTGCTATGCGGATGACACACAGCTGTGCATTTCAATGAAACATGGTGAAGCACCAAAATTGCCCTCACTAGAAGCCTATGTTTCAGACATAAGGAAGTGGATGGCTGCAAACTTTCTACTTTTAAACTCGGACAAAACAGAGATGCTTGTTCTAGGTCCCAAGAAACAAAGAGATCTTCTGTTGAATCTGACAATTCATCTTGATGGTTGTAAAGTCGTCTCAAATAAAACTGTGAAGGACCTCGGCGTTACTCTGGACCTTGATCTCTCTTTTGACGAACATATCAAGACTGTTTCAAGGACAGCTTTTTTCCATCTACGTAACATTGCAAAAATCTGAAACTTTCTGCCCAAAAATGATGCAGAAAAAGTAATCCGTGCTTTTGTTACTTCTAGGGTAGACTACTGCAATGCTCTACTTTCCGGCTACCTGGATAAAGCACAAAATAAACTTCAGTTAGTGCTAAATACGGCTGCTAGAATCCTGACTTGAACCCAAAATTGTTATCATATTACTCCAGTGCTAGCCTCCCTACACTGGCTTCCTGTTAACCTGTTTGGCGTGCAAGCCCGACGTCGGTACATTTATGACAACAGCCATTTCAAGTGCAGGGCGCGAAATTCAAAAGATATTTTTTTTATTTTTATATTTAACTTTCACACATTAACAAGTCCAATACAGCATATGAAAGGTACACATCTCGTGAATCCAGCCAACATGTCCGATTTTTAAAATGTTTTACAGGGAAGACAAAATATGTAAATCTATTAGCTAACCACGTTAGCAAAGACTCCACTTTTATTACTCCATCAGTTTTTGACTCCATCAGTAGCTATCACAAATTCGGCCAAATAAAGATATAAATAGCCACTAACCAAGAAACAACCTCATCAGATGACAGTCTGATAACATATTTATTGTATAGCATATGTTTTTTTCAAAAAATGTGCATATTTCAGGTATAAATCATAGTTTACATTGCAGCTAGTCAGAAATTGCACCGAAAGCAGACAGAAAAATTACAGACACCAACGCCAAATAACTAAATACTCATCATAAAACATTTCTAAAAAATACATAGTGTACAGCAATTGAAAGACAGGCATCTTGTGATTCCAGACAATATTTCCTATTTATCAAGTGTTTTACAGCGAAAACACAATATAGCGTTATATTAGCGTAGCCACAATAGCCAGAAACACTTGGGCGCTGACGACCAGTTCACATGCACGACAGATATTAGAAATAGCATCATAAAATGTTTCTTACTTTTGGTGATCTTCCGTCAGAATGTTGGACAAGGTGTCCTTTGTCCAGAACAGTCGTTGTTTGGATCTGGAACGGCAAATTTCCCTCTTGATTTAGCATGGGCACTTCAAGTGGCACGGATCTCTCCAACGTCAACAAAGTCAGAGAACGGAACACGGGAAAACTCCCGAAAAAATTTCAATAATCTGATTAAACTATATTGAAAAAACATACTTTACGATGATATGGTCACATGTATCAAATAAAATCTAAACCGTCACTGCCCGAAGGCAGCCCCCTCTTACGCCAGAGCGGTCAGCGGGAAAAGACCAGATGAGGGAGAAAGCATGGAACTACGCGCTATTGAGGAGGTTGTGGATGAGCTGGTGATGGAGAGAGAACTGCGAGAGTCTGAGGAGAGCGGGAGTGAGACGCCATCATCATCTCACGAGGAGAGCGGAGAGACCGACAGGAGTTGGAACAACCAAGTGGAGGAGGAGAAGGGAGAGCCCACTGCGCCCTCGGCTCCGGAGAGCTGGACAACGGTGAGAGAGAGGAGGAAGTGCTCGGTGAAAAGGAAGCAGATGAGCCCTGTTTCCCCACTCATCCGCATGGAGGCGACTGAGAAGTCCGCTCTGGGCGGTGTTAGGGTTGAGTGAATTCAATCCGGTATGAGGACAAGTATGACGATGAGTCACCGATTGTATACTATATAGATTTTATTAATTAAGCAATAAATGGTAAATGCAATTTTCGTATTTATTGCTTAATAGCAAGAATGGTAAAGTACCGAAAAGACACGATAACAGGAACTGTGAGTGCAACAACAGGAATGAGGGGCAAGACAGTAACACTCTATCAAGATATCAGCGGACCCTCCGAAGCGCTAAGGTGCTGGACAAGCTTAAGCGCCAACACCAGCGATAGGCCAGTAAGTCTAAAACCACACTGGACCTCTACTCTAACAGGCCTGCCCTGAAGCAGGAACTAACAACTGTTAGAGTATATAAGGGGGGGTTTGGGGGTGTAGCCCAGTTCCTTTGTCTTGTCCTGCGTGACGATGCATTGAACCCGTATATACGAAAATTGCATTTGCCATTTATTGCTTAGTTAATAAAAACTATATAGTATACAATCGGTGACTCATCGTCATAATTGTCCTTATACCAGATTGAATTCACTCAACCCTAACAAGGGCGACAGTTTTTTCTCACATTTGTGCTCCATTTGCTTCTCTGTGTGTTTTTTACAAGAAGTACATTTTAAAAGATCAAAATGACGTGGAGAGATTTACGCGAGACTGGGTTCAGGGAGAGTCGATGTGGAGTGTCGGCGGAGTGCATTCTACAGGGGTTGGTGTCAGGGGCGAAAATCTGATATCAACCTTGGAGGGGACAATTACATGAAAATTGTCAGGAGCAATTCCTGAGGGGGACACCAAAAGTAATGCTGTGACACAGCCTACGTTGTAATATGTTAAATGTATATTGAGGGACCATAAATCACTACTACTGGATAATTGATAGGTACAGTAGTTAACTGAAGGGTTGTCCCAACTTGTTTAAATCATTATAATACTACTACTAATAATAGTTATAGCAGTGTTCCTTATCAGTCCAGTATGTATGCAGGTATTCGTACTTACAACCAGCAATATCAAGAAGGGGCAGTAGGCGGCAATGGTACTGTACACTGTATGGGAGCAGTTTTCATAAATACAATGAACATGGTGTGATCTCATCGTAAAGAATCTCCATTGAGAACCATCACAAAGTTGGTCTCCGTATTGAATTGACCTTTTAATTTGACTTTGTGATACATTTATATAGTCATTAAATATGTGCACCTGGCCTGAGTCTACTACAATATCTTTACAAGAACAAAAAGTTTAAAATAAGTACAGTTCTAAAAGCAAAATAACTACTTCAATGAAAAACCCAAATAAATCAAACAAAATATCCTTCAGTCAGTGTCTCGACTCTTCAAACAGCAGCTATGGACAAGTATGTCACACAAAGTATGCAATTTTAAATAAAATAACATGAAATAAATAATTTGTAGGTGTACTGTCATGTACTAAAAACTACTAAACAAAAGAACAAATATCAATTACACCAGGGGTCCATGGACTAATTGCAAGGTGTCCGTGAAATAAAAAAGTGTAATGAATGTAGTCAGTACCACAAGGTTTCCAGTAAGTTTACATATAATATAGAGGGGGTGGTGGTCCCTGAGGACCGCTGAAAACCTTGCCTGCCTTGCCTCAAAATACGCAGGGGTCCCAGTACCCAAAAAAGGTTGAGAACCACTGCTATACACACTACTGAACAAAAGAACCGAACATATGTTTGCGGGTTTCAATGGATCCAACAAATTGCTGGCAGATATTTTCCCTCTTGAGACTGTCCAGCCTGTCTTTATGTACATTACAGACAACTACGCCGTTCAGTCTCTCTTGGCCCATGCTAGCCCGTAGCCAAGTCTTTAACCTGCGGAGTGCACTGAAACTCCTCTCAGCCTCACATGAAGACACTGGCACCACAAACAAAATTCTGATCAGCACCTCAACTTGGTCAAACAACCCCCGCAACTCCACTGGAAGCCTCCTGAGGACCTCTGCTGCCTCTCCACTGCTGCTACAGGGGTATTTGTTGTGAAAGAGAGGGTTCTGCACTGAAATAATCTATGTTCAGTTCAGGGTACTGATCTAGAGACTCATCCAACTCCCCCGTGAGAAGCGCTCTTTCCAACTTTTGCAGGACGTTTAGACTGTCCTGGTCAAAACGGTGCCAAACTGAACCTCCACACCATCCAACACTTAAATTCTGCCCTATAGTGATCCACTGCTTTGCCAGCAAATTGTTTTGAGTGCGTCTCAATGGATTCAATAGAGTCAAAGTTGTTGCTTTCTCATACAGTGCAAGGTAGCTTTCGTCATCTCTCTTGCCCCTAAGAGATGACCGCACACTCGACTGCAGCCTGCATACCAGAGACAGTCTGAGTTTTCTTCTGCAGTGAAATGTTTAGACATTCAAGCTCTCCAAGGACAGCAGAGGCAAGTGTGAGGCCCAACACAGTCTTGCCTTTGCTGAAGTGCTCAAATAAGCCACTGGCAGTTGAAGCTGTCTTGGATGCAGTTTTTGCCATCTCCTCTAGGCTGCTGAGTACCCGCTCATACTGCCCTAGTACAGCTCTAATAGCCGTATTCCGCACAGTCTACCTTGTTGGACATAGGGGTTTCAGGGTGGTCAGATTTGTATCTTTGGACGTGGCAATTAATTCAAACATGCTCTTAAACTTTCCTGACTGGCCATAGAGGACACCTAACTGATGGACCCAAGAAAGGGAATCCCGGATCAGTGGGGAGGCTGAGCAGCCAGCCTGTGTAATCAGATTTACACAGTGTGTTCCACAATGGACATAGAGGGCTAATGGCTGCTGCCTCCTCACAATTGCCTGTGCACCTGTGTATTTTCCTGCCATGTTTGAGGCACCATTGTAACTCTGCCCACGTAAGCCAGACATGGGCAAATTGAGCCTCAACAACACATCAGTTACCACTTTCGCAATGCCCTCGCCTGTTGTCTCCGACACCCTGTATAGCCCAATAAATTCCTCGTGAGGGACACGGTCATGGTCAACATAACGCAGACAGACACTCTCCTGTTCAGCACCAGAGACATCTTGAGTACCATCAACAATTAATGAAAATTGTACAATCGGAAGAGACCTGATCTCAGCTGCAATGCCTCGAATGACTGTATTGGCCATGATGTTCAGAATTTCATTCTGTGCTTTGGGGCCTGTGTACATTGTGGTACGCTGTTAACCACTTCAGTAAATTGGGATCATCCTCTTCTGCCCTGAGTTTCAAAAGCTGGTATAAATTCCCACTGTCATCCATGTGGCCTCTAAAGGCTTGTCCCTGTCTTACTACATGCCGCACCGAACTAACAATTTTCATCAAGCAATGCCTTGCGTCCTCCTGCTGTTTACACCACACGCTGGATAACTGGACACTGATTGGATTTAGCTGGTGTGCTGTTACAGTTACAAAGTGGCAGTGGGTTTGGCAGTTTTGATGTGCTGTGAATTTTTCAATGGCTTTTCTCCAGTTCCTAAATCCTGCACTAATGAAGGCAGCATCTGCTCTTTGGCAAAAAGATGGCTGGCTTGAAAACCCTTGGCTACAGTGAAAACACAACACTCCTTTTATTGATGGATTATAATGTAGCCAGGGGAAATCGCGAAACCATCTCTCTTGAAACGTCAACACTCTGTTTGCAAGAGTTTGCGGTTCTATAAATTGTGGGTGTGGCTGATATGGTTTTGTGCCATCACTGAGGTAACTGGACGATGCTGTGCCACTGTCCCCTATACTGGTGCTGCTGGCAACAAGGGTGACACCTGGTCCTGCCGTGGCTGTGACACTGTCCTCTGAAGTCTCTCTCCTTGGCTCTTTCCCTTTCACCACCCTCACAGTCTGTCTCCTAGAAAATAAATAAGGTGTTTGCTGTACTCCTAACTAACGGTACCCAAAACTACACAATTAATCACAACAGCAATACCATGGCCTTAAACAAATCTTAGTTTAGTCACCAGTTTAAGTTGAGTGGGGGTATCCATGGCATTTTCCAATTATGTCCCTATTTTACAAATCAAAAAAATTGAGAACCTTTCATAATGTTGCCAAACAAAGACTCAACAAACTTATCTGAGACTCCCTGTCTCTGCCAGTCTGTCCCCAGCTCTGCTGTCTGTGTGCCATATGTTGCCTGCTCTGCCTAATGATGACATTGTGAAACATTTCCATTAGCATTTCACTTCTTTCTTATGAACATTTTATCAACTCGTCTTTGAGATATTAGGCTACTAGAGTTCTTACTTTGCGTTTTGGTGTACTGAAAAATACTCTGATGTCCGTCTTTTTACTTTTTTCTGACATGTTTCTACCTGGCTGGCTGGCTGGCTGGGTGGCCGGTCTAGCTGCACACACACACACATTTACACAACACATGCTGCAACGTTTTGAAATTTTAACATCGTTTGTTTCATATTGGCAGGCTTCCAACAATAGCGGAATTTGCAAAGCTAGCGAGCACCAATTCCGTTTCTGTGGTGTTTGCTATAATCTTTGCTACCTGGTTAAATAAAGGTGGAAAAAAAATCACTAGCGACAATTTAGCTTTTGCAACGAGACCATTAAATATATTTAAGACAATGGTATAAGAGAGTGTAGTTCTGTTCAGTTTGGACTTCAGTTTATCGTTAACCTTATCACAGGCACTTTGAAGCACTACAGCTGCATGCTAATCTTGGAATAAACTGACGATAGCAAATATTCAATTTTTGACGACGCCACATAAATGGAATAGGTACTAGCTAGCTTGATAGTTAATGTTTGCTTTAGTTTGCGCGCTAGCTCTGCAAATGCAGCTAGTGTGAACCCTGCAACATTAAAAAAATATATATACATTGCTATGGCGCGATTGACTGGATTACCTCACGTCAGTTACGTACATCGAGTGCCTTTCGGACAGTAGATACGAACCCTCTATTACCTTGCAAGCTAAAGAACTGGCAGTGGATCAAATCATTGTGAGGCAAAGGGCGGGGGGGTCGCAATCTTGTGAAACTTAAAAACGCGCTATTAAGTGTCTATAATCAGCACAAGTGCTTTAATTGCGTATTATTAATATTATTGAAATTACATAGTTATGTTTACAGTGATATATTGGGGGGGACAAATCATATTTTTCCCAGGATGGGGGGGGGGGGGGGGGGGTTTCGTGTGTCCCCCGTCCCCCCTGGGATTTCCGCGCTATGTGGGAATAGGGATTTAAAAATAGTAGGAAGTTTTTCGGCAGTACACGGGAGGGTTTTAATAGTGTTAGGATTTATGTTTATGCACTATAGCCTGTTAGCATATTGTTTGAAGATGAATATTGTTTTGTTACACACACACAAACAATACAGATGGGTGTGTGTAAAGACTGACCACAGCTTTTATGGCCTGTGTTGGTCAGTCTGGAGAGGGGAGGGGTGCATGTCTCTAGGCCAACCAGGAGGTTAGAATACTGGACAATACCATATTAGGAACTGTTTCAGTGTAGAATCTACAGACACAAGACGGATCTAATCTACCCAGCAACCAGATGTGGACAAAGGGAAGCGCCAAGGGGCTTGGACAAATCCGAGGGCCAGCAAGGGCGGAGCAAAGTCTAAACCGCGCCCAGCCTCTACTGTGATAGGCCAACAGGCGCGTTGGAACTACGTCATCATGGTATAAGAACAGCTGGTTACGTACTTCCTGCCAGTTCTCCGATCTACCCTGCGTGGAGATACTGTGAACTCGTATATACGAAAATTGCATTTGCTATTCATTGTTTGCGGTAATTAAACATAATTAAAGAAAGTTAGCAGACCTTGCTTTTTATTTATCCTGACACCGGATGTGTTACACGCAGCGTTCACAATAGTAGATATCAATTGGAGGGGTAAATGTTTTAGATTTATTAACGTATATGCACCATCGACACCCAAGGAAAGGAGGGAAATGCTTAACGACCTAGACGCTGTTTTTATGACAAACAGACAGGTGTTTATGGGGGGAGATTTTAATGTATCATATGGCCGAGGTAATCTAGGAGGGCATCTTGTAAAAGTCTAATAGGTAAATATACATTGTTATAACTAACTTCTTTCTAAGCAGGGTTTCTCACACACCCAAAGACAGATGGCTGGCACAGGAAAGGCCTTGATCAAGAGTGCTTGGGTCTGCATTTCACGAGATAAGACACACACACACATACCCAAGGACGGAGGGCTGACTACGCACACACAAAATCTCCTGTTTAGCTGAACATTTGGTAACAAAGAACTTTTGCTATAAGACTCAGAAGGATGACGCCCAGCTCATCAGGACCAATCTGAGAAGACAACAACCTGTCCAGAACCAACCAAAGGACCAGAACTTCCAGACTCAACCTACTTTCTGTGTTGTATAAAATGTCTATGCATTCTGTTATCTGGGCTTTTTCTGGAGGTTCTCTATGAGCCGAAGGAACGAGACCGTATACGCTTGTACCAGATATCTTTACTCATAATTAAACTGTCGCTTGTCATACAATTTATCACCTTGTCTGAATCGATCCTTGACCGGCTCGCCCTTCTCCATATCCAATTATCAACAATATGCACCATCGACACCCAAGGAAAGGAGGGAAATGCTTAACGACCTAGACGCTGTTTTTATGACAAACAGACAGGTGTTTATGGGGGGAGATTTTAATGTATCATATGGCCGAGGTAATCTAGGAGGGCATCTTGTAAAAAGTCTAATAGGTAAATATAATTTGGTTGATACTTATAGTGGCGCATGCGGATGATCCAGGTTTCACTTGGGAAAACAGCAGGGGAGCGAGGAGCGGTATATATCATCTGTTTGTTCCACGTGGACTCGGCGTGTCCTCTGCGCGCGACACTCCGGTATTCTATTCAGACCACAGTTGCCTGTCTGTGACAGTAGAATTAAAAACAATTGAATTTGGAAAAGGGTATTGGAAAATTAATAACGGCATTTTACATGACAACTTTTGGGACAAGATGTAGGTCTTTTTTCCAGTGTTGTGTAACTATGAAACCGTTTTATTCTACTGTCATAGAGTGGTGGGAGAGCACAAAATTAAGAATCAAGATTTTTATTCAGAATTTTTGCAAAGACAAAGTAAGTAATACCCACAAATAATTTTATAAATTGCAGAATGAACTAAAAGATATACACATCCAAGGTAATTTGAATGGTGGTGGATTAGATAAAGACAAATTGTGTATCCTGCAGAAAAAGCAGCATGCCTTTTTTGAAAAGAAAGCTCGAGACTTCATTTTTAAAAGTCACTAAGATAAATGGGAAAATTATGAGAAGTGCTCTGCATATTTTTTCAAACAAATTAAATCACGGGGAAAGAGGACTATTACTGCTTTATTGGACCAAAATGGGGAGATGGTTGAGGATGGAGATGGCATGCTTGGTGTCGCTACACATCACTTTTCTCAGCTATTTCAAAAACAAACAATTGATTATGAGAAGGGGACTAATTTTAAAAAATGCGTGGATGTGCAGATACCTTTTGATATTAGAGACCAATTAAAAGGGGAATTGAAATTAGATGAAATTTATATGGCACTGAAGAGCATGAAAGATAACAACGTACCAGGAGTGGATGGGCTCTCTAAAGAGTTTTGCATAGTTTTTGGGGATTTAATTGGATGTCATCTGTTGGAAGTGTTTAGAGGTATATTTGGTTTGGGGCATATGGGAGGTTCGATGTGCGAGGGGGTAATCTCTCTACTAAGGGATAGCCAAATTTGAACTAAAAAATGTGGAAAGGGTGCAATTATTAGCATTAGTGACTCTGGTGTCCCTTATCAAGACCAAACTTTGGGAGGCCAGATGTGGTGCGGTCAATGACACCCTCAAGTGGTCACCGACGGGATTAGTTCAATTTATAAAACAGGACATTTGGAAAAGAATACAATTCGAAATACATAAGTGGGGCATTGTATCAGTAAAACAGAAATGGAAAGGGATTTACCCTTCACTGTAAACGTATTTAGAGTCAATTGAAATGTAGGCTAAGCCTTTGTACATATTTGATATACACTGAGGTTTATTCAGAGTTCACTTTGGTATATGTTTATATTTATAGAATTATTTGTATTGTTTTTTTGGAGATTGTTAGAGGCATGTTAAACTTGAATGTAATAATACTGGTCAGGTTCTGCAGAACAGCACTTTTTTGAGGAGTTTTTCTATTGTTATATTGTTACACTACTTTTTGATACTGTTTTTATGAATTAATGTCATGTACAACGTAATGCACTGGTTTTGTAATTGTATTTGAATGTGAAATGAAAATAAAAATTATTTCCCCTCCCAAAAAATAAATAAAATAAAAATCACTAGTAACATTAGCAGGAGACCACCAGGGACATCTATGATCGGCTGACAGTCTTGGTTAAACCACATGTATTCTAAAGCAATATTCACCTGCTTTCATAGAGTAAGGATTCACTCCTTTGGGGACACTGCCAGTGTTCCCCTGATATCCATATGTCCCCATCGGTGGAGGTGGTGGTACACACTTGTTCTGTAAAAAACATCAACACATTTTCCAAATTGTTAGTAATATTATCACAGTTAAAATACAATGGTTGTTCACTGTTTTTAATTTCATTGAATTTAAGTGTGTACCTCAGCCTTGGGCTCAGTTTTGTTAACCCATCTGTGCAGAGTTGGATCCGAGACAATCTGAGGAAGAAGATATTAGCAATGTGAATCAAGCCGCAATAGTTTTTTTTTTAATCCACTCAATTGTCTCTACATAGAATATAGTGTTAATATCCAGTTCCTTACAGATCTGTCTTTGTCCTCAGGTAGATGAACCTCCTCCTTATTAACTCTTCCACTCCCAAAGACCCAGCTGAGCCAGCCTCCACTGTTATTGTGAACGGCAGGGGTCTCGGGCTCAGCCACCGGCCGGCTGCCAGTCTGGCACTGAGGGTTGGCCTCGGAGTGTTCCGGCTTGGTGATGGACATCATAGCAAGATGCTCAACATATCTAAGTTGGACATCTGTAATAAGTGGGAGAAGTCAGGCCAATCTGCTCATGTCACCATACAGAACAATTACTAGCTGACAGGTAGAAACGTCTCGCTCTGATACTCTGTTACAACCCAATCTTAACCTACACGCAGTCACAGGGATAACTGGGAGGTTACTCCAGGACTCTGCCATCGTATTGTTTTGGTTGCAAAATCAACAATTGCCTGCATATTATGCGAGGGCTTACAAATTTGACCAATCACCAAACAATTTCAGCATAAAATAGTCACATCATCACAATATTATCGCATAGAACTGACCCATTACCACAGTACAAAAAGAGGGTTCGCAATTTCAACCAATCACTGCACATTTACTGCATAATATGGTTCAATCAAGCTACAAGTCAACACAGTTTTTTCCCTTGTCAGCGCATTTTTGCAACAAATTGGACAAAACAATTGCATATTGCTATGCAAAATGTCATAATTGTTGCTGCAAAATCCAGAATATTTATCCGCAAATATAAAAGAAAATCCATGTGAAATCCTGGAGAGATCACTGGAGTATGAAAATGTATACACTCACTATGTCACGATCGTGTGGCGGATTAACGGACCAAAATGCAGCAGTTGGAAAATATGCCATCTTCTTTTATTATAACACGAAGATGAACACGACACAAAAACACTTTAACAAAACAACAAAACGACCGTGAAGCTACAAACGTTGTGCACAAACATACAGGCTACTAACGTTCTTACATAGACAATTACCCACAACCAATGAGAGCCTATGGCTACCCTAAATAAGGCTCCCAATCAGAGACAACCGAAATCAGCTGTCTCTAATTGGGAACTCATTCAGGTAACCATAGACTCTCCTAGATAACTAACCAACATAGACAACTCTAGACATATACACTTAACACAAAACCATCTACTACACCCCATAACCCCTTTACCAAATAAACACCCAAAACCAACAAAACATAAACATTCCCCATGTCACACCCTGACCTAACTAAAATAATAAAGAAAACAAAGAATAATAAGGCCAGGGCGTGACATAACCCCCCCCTTGAGGCGCGAACTCCGGGCGCACCATACACAGTCTAGGGGAGGGTCTGGGTGGGCTCCCCTCCACGGTGGCGGCTCCGGCTCTGGTCGTAGTCCCCACGTCACCACAGTACCTAACCACCTCCTAGGCCTCCTCCAAACGACCCCCCTCCACATTAACCCCATTGCATTAAGGGGGAGTTCCGGACTAAGGGACAGCTCCGGACTAAGGACCAGTACCAGGGTAAGGGGCAGTACCAGGGTCAGGGGCAGTACCAGGGTAAGGGGCAGCACCAGGGTAAGGGGCAGCACCAGGGTAAGGGGCAGCACCAGGGTAAGGGGCAGCTCCGGACTGAGGGACTGCAGCTCCGGACTGAGGGACTGCAGCTCCGGACTGAGGGACTGCAGCTCCGGACTGAGGGACGGCCCATGGCTGGCTGACAGATCTGGCTGCTCATGGCTGGCTAACGGATCTGGCTGCTCATGGCTGGCTAACTGATCTGGCTGCTCATGGCTGGCTGACGGATCTGGCTGCTCATGGCTGGCTGACGGATCTGGCTGCTCATGGCTGGCTGACGGATCTGGCTGCTCATGGCTAGCTGACGGATCTGGCTGCTCATGGCTAGCTGACGGATCTGGCTGCTCATGGCTAGCTGACGGATCTGGCTGCTCATGGCTAGCTGACGGATCTGGCTGCTCATGGCTAGCTGACGGATCTGGCTGCTCATGGCTAGCTGACGGATCTGGCTGCTCATGGCTAGCTGACGGATCTGGCTGCTCATGGCTAGCTGACGGATCTGGCTGCTCATGGCTAGCTGACGGATCTGGCTGCTCATGGCTAGCTGACGGATCTGGCTGCTCATGGCTGGCTGACTGATCTGGCTGCTCCTGTCTGGTTGGCGGCTCTGGCAGATCCTGTCTGGTTGGCGGCTCTGGCAGATCCTGTCTGGTTGGCGGCTCTGGCAGATCCTGTCTGGTTGGCGGCTCTGGCAGATCCTGTCTGGCTGGCGGCTCTAGCGGCTCCTGTCTGGCGGACGGCTCTAGCGGCTCCTGTCTGGCGGACGGCTCAGTGGGCTCATGGCAGACGGGCGGCTTTGCAGGCTCATGGCAGACGGGCGGCTTTGCAGGCTCATTGCAGACGGATGGCTCAGATGGCGCTGGGGAGACGGATGGCTCAGATGGCGCTGGGGAGACGGATGGCTCAGATGGCGCTGGGGAGACGAGCAGTTCAGTCAACGCTGTGCAGACGGCAGACTCCTGCCGGCTGAGGCGCACTGTAGGCCTGGTGCGTGGTGCCGGGACTGGTGGCACCGGGCTGGGGACACGCATCTCAGGGCTAGTGCGGGGAGCAGCAACAGGACGCACAGGACTCTGGGGACACACAGGAGGCTTGGTGCGTGGTTTAGACACTGGTGGTAAAGGGCTGGAGACACGCACCATATAGCTAGTGCGTGGAGGAGGCACTGGTGGTACTGGGTTGGGGCGGGGAGGTGGCGCCGGAAATACCGGACCGTGCAGGCGTACTGGCTCCCTTGAACGCCGAGCCTGCCCAACCTTACCTGGTTCTATGCTCCCCGTCGCCTGACCAGTGCGGGGAGGTGGAATAACCCGCACCGGCCTATGTAGGCGAACCGGGGACACCATGCGTAAGGCTGGTGCCATGTACGCCGGCCCGAGGAGACGCACTGGTGACCAGATGCGTTGGGCCGGCTTCATGACATATGGCTCAACGCTCAGTCTAGCCCGGCCGATACGTGGAGCTGAAATGTACCGAACCGGGCTATGCACGCGTACAGGAGACACCGTGCGCTCTACTGCGTAACACGGTGTCTGCCCGTACTCTCACTCTCCACGGTAAGTACAGGGAGTAGGCGCAGGTTTCCTACCTGACTTCGCCACACTCCCTTTAAGGCCCCCCCCAAGAAATTTTTGGGTTGTACTCACGGGCTTCCAGCCTTGTCTCCGTGCTGCCTCCTCATATCGCCTCCTCTCGGCTTTCGCTGCCTCCAGCTCTTCACGAGGGAGGCGATATTCTCCAGGTTGATCCCACGGCCCCTTACCATCCAGTATCTCCTCCCATGTCCAGAAATCCTTTGTGGGTAGGTCCTGTTGCCGCCTTCCATGCCGCTTGGTCCTATGGTGGGTAATTCTGTCACGATCGTGTGGCGGATTAACGGACCAAAATGCAGCAGTTGGAAAATATGCCATCTTCTTTTATTATAACACGAAGATGAACACGACACAAAAACACTTTAACAAAACAACAAAATGACCGTGAAGCTACAAACGTTGTGCACAAACATACAGGCTACTAACGTTCTTACATAGACAATTACCCACAACCAATGAGAGCCTATGGCTACCCTAAATAAGGCTCCCAATCAGAGACAACCGAAATCAGCTGTCTCTAATTGGGAACTCATTCAGGTAACCATAGACTCTCCTAGATAACTAACCAACATAGACAACTCTAGACATATACACTCAACACAAAACCATCTACTACACCCCATAACCCCTTTACCAAATAAACACCCAAAACCAACAAAACATAAACATTCCCCATGTCACACCCTGACCTAACTAAAATAATAAAGAAAACAAAGAATAATAAGGCCAGGGCGTGACACACTACTGTAAGTCGCTCTGGATAAGAGCATCTGCTCAATGACTAAAATGTCAAAGTAAAATGGAGCTAAACCTGTTTTATGTAGAAAATGCATGAAAGTATTACAGATATACACTCACATGAGCCATACATTTAACCTATCACAGCTAATTCTCACGCTATCACAATGGTAATTTCTTTACTAATTAGGTAAGTTTAAGTGACCTCTTCTCTTGGAATAGAAATCCACAGGTGGAGTACATGCTCCACCATCCCATTTCCACAGTGGTGCCACCATGGGGATGATGGGAGGTGGTTGTGGATGATTGTGTCCACTCTTCAGAGTGGTTGTGAGGAAGATCTCCTCCCTCTCTGCAGGGACACTAGCCTTTGGGACGATCCACTCCCTGTGTGCAGGGACGCTGGCCTTCAGGAGGATCAACTCCTTTTGTGCATTGATGAGGCCTGATGCTCTGAAGATCTTCTCCTTTCGCACAGTGACAGTAGTTGTTGGAAGAATCCCCTCCCTCTGTGCAGAGACACTGTCTGTGAGGAGGATGTCCTCCCTCTCTTCAGGGATGAGGCCTGACGCTCGGAGGATCTCCTCCCTCTGCGCAGTGATGCTAGCTGCTGAGAGAACCCCCTCCCTCTGTACAGGGACACTGGCTGTTTGGAGGGTACCCTCCCTCTTTACAGGGATGAGGCCTGATGTTCGGAGGATGCTAGCTGCTGAGAGAATCCACTCCCTCTGTACAGGGACACTGTCTGTTTGGAGGATCCCCTCCCTCTGTGACGAGATGAGGCCTGATGCTTGAAGGATCTCCTCCCTCTGCACCGCAACTTCGGCTGCTGTGATGATCTGCAGGTATAATATAGAGCATATAGTCATTCCCTAAAAAATCAACCACTTGGAATCTATAACATCATTGACACATACACCTGAGTGTATTAAACATTAAGAACACCTTCTCTTTCCATGACATAGACTAATCAGGTGAAAGCTATTGATGTTAATTGTTAAATCTTCTTCTCAGTGTAGATGAAGGGGAGGAGACAGGTTAAAGATTGATTTTTAGACAATTGAGACATGGATTGTGTATGTGTGTCATTCAGAGGGTGAATGGGCAAGACCAAAGATTTAAGTCCCTTTGAACAGAGTATGGTAGTAGGTGCCAGGCGCACCGGTTTGTGTCAAGAACTGCCATGCTGTTGGGTTTTTCCCGCTCAACAGTTTTCCCTAAGTATCAACAATGGTCCACCACCAAGGGGGGAGGGCAACTCAATAGGAAGGTGTTCTTAATATTTTGTTCACTCAGTGTAGATCAATCCCTAGCATAGACTTTCATTTGTATGTGTACTGATACTGTAAATACACAAATTATATTAATGTTATCTACAATATATTATAATACTGTAAGCCTCCCTTATGCAAAGGCATTTCCTCCTACAATTCTGAGCTGATTTTCTTCACCTTAGCAATATTTTGTATCTTTGTTAATTTTCACATTTATTGTGTTTGGAATGACACTGTTACTACAGGAGATGATGCTATCATAAAGTATTTGATGTAAGTATGTAGGATAATTACCCATAATGCTCACTGACTGAACATTCAAAATTAACATGGCAATTATTGACGCATTCTCATGCTGTCGGAAACTGGAACCTCAGAGTTAAAATTAATGTAAGTTATCAGTGTAGAGCTTCCTACTGGTTGATTCTGATACTTCACAAGTGGGAAACTTGAAATCATCATTCCATAACGAGTTCGCGAGTCAGAAATGTCAAAATGTCCTAGTTCCGACTTGAAGGGCCTTCTATGATGTAGGGCAGGTCAGTAACCAAATTATTTTACTGTGCCCAGTTGCACACACTTTTATGGTCACACAAGTTGCCAACGGTGGATTCAAAATGAGTAGCCTAACAATTATTTACATGGCCCCAGGTACATTTGAACCAAATTATTTTTCTGTGAGAAATCAATAATAGATGCACACATAGGATAACAGTCAGCAATTGACAGTGAGCAATGAGCAAGATAAGCATAGATGGGAAGTTGACAATAGCTTATTATTAGTGTAAATAAATTGTATTTCTATGGTTGCAGTCCTCAAAGATTGCATTGAATTGAATTAATCAGATCCAATGATTTACTGCCTGTAGGGTGGGGTACCGCTAGTTATCATTATTATAATCACCATCTCAATCATTATCACCATACCATCATAGACTTATTCTTCTGTATCTGAGACTCATCTGACACTACCTTAGACATGGCAGTCTGCAACTCAATACACTGCCCATGCATGGTGTTCAGCGTCCCCTGCATGTGGTTAATCGAATGCTTAACATCGTTCAGCAGGATCTGAATCTCAAGCCTGCAAGAAATGAGGCGGTTCAACATACTGAGACGACGAGAGGCTTCAGACCATGCCCATTGGACCATCTTTAGGATTCTTTCTCACTTAACACCAATCTTATTAGGAATGTAACTTTGTGCAGAAAATGTTACTATAGTGTTATTTAGAAGAAAAAAAGTGTACTTTGTCAGGCGCCAAAAGGATGACGGGATGTCTCCCTGCTCCAGTGAGCTCTGCTGGCAGGTCTTGCTCACTGTTGGAGGAACGGGAGCCAAATTAGAGGAAACATATCTATGGTTGTTCAGCAATGAAACATTCATGGCATAATAGGGATTGTCCTTCCATGTGAAAAGAATAACAGCTGGGGTTTACTTTCTCACTTTTAGATAATGTAATACAATCTTTAAACCCATCAGAAGTGTAGCGCTTACCTCCATGAAAATATTGGTCCATGTTAATTATGGCTGCATTGTCCCGCTAATCGTTAGCTGTCTTATCTGAATTAGTATATCGGACAATTTTTCTTGGGTCACTATAACTATATCTATTTTGCCAATTCGATTGATCCCCTCTACCACACGGAACCCCACTAATCTACCGACGGAAACGCACGAGGTGACTAAAAATAGACCTCCATCCTAAGCTATCTTGCTACTGATAGGCTGCTACCCGGCCAACTGTCTGGATCGCCGTGACCCCAACCAACCTCTACTCACTGGACCCTTATGATCACTCGATTAAGCATGCCTCTCCTTAATGTCAATATGCCTTGTCCATTGCTGTTCTGGTTAGTGTTTATTGTCTTATTTCACTGTAGAGCCTCTAGCCCTGCGCACTATACCATATCCAACCTTTCAGTTCCACCACCCACATATGCGATGACATCACCTGGTTTCAATGATGTTTCAAGAGACAATATCTCTCATCATCACTCAATACCTAGGTTTACCTCCACTGTATTCACATCCTACCATACCTTTGTCTGTACATTATTCCTTGAAGCTATTTTATCGTCCCCAGAAACTTCCTTTTACTCTCTGTTCTAGACGTTCTAGACGACCAATTCTCATAGCTTTTAGCCGTACCCTTATCCTACTCCTCCTCTGGTGATGTAGAGGTGAATCCAGGCCCTGCAGTACCTAGCTCCACTCCTATTCCCCAGGTGCTCTCTTTTGAGGACTTCTGTAACCGTAATAGCCTTGGTTTCATGCATGTTAACATTAGAAGCCTCCTCCCTAAGTTTGTTTTGTTCACTGCTTTAGCACACTCTGCCAACCCGGATGTTTTAGCCGTGTCTGAATCCTGGCTTAGGAAGACCACCAAAAATTCTGACATTTTTATCCCTAACTACAAGATTTTCAGACAAGATAGAACAGCCAAAGGGGCGGTGTTGCAATCTACGGCAAAGATTGCCTGCAGATTTCTGTTTTACTATCCAGGTCTGTTCCCAAACAATTTGAACTTCTACTTTTAAATACCACCTCTCTAAAAACAAGTCTCTCACCGTTGCCGCCTGCTATAGACCACCCTCTGCCCCCAGCTGTGCTCTGGACACCATATGTGAACTGATTGCCCCCATCTATCTTCAGAGCTTGTGCTGCTAGGCGACCTAAATTGGAACATGCTTAACACCCCAGCCATCCTACAATCTAAGCTTGATGCCCTCAATCTCACACAAATTATCAATGTACCTACCAGGTACCACTCCAAATCCGTAAACACGGGTACCCTCATAGATATCATCCTAACCAACTTGCCCTCCAAATACACCTCTGCTGTTTTCAACCAAGATCTCAGCGATCACTGCCTCATTGCCTGCATCCGTAATGGGTCAGCGGTCAAACGACCTCCACTCATCACTGTCAAACGCTCCCTGAAACACTTCAGCGAGCAGGCCTTTCTAATCGACCTGGCCGGGGTATCCTGGAAGGATATTGATCTCATCCCGTCAGTAGAGGATGCCTGGTTATTTTTTTTAAATGCCTTCATCACCATCTTAAATAAGCATGCCCCATTCAAGAAATTTAGAACCAGGAACAGATATAACCCTTGGTTCTCTCCAGACCTGGAACCCCTTAACCAACACAAAAACATCCTATGGTGTTCTGCATTAGCATCGAACAGCCCCCGTGATATGCAACTTTTCAGGGAAGCTAGAAACCAATATACACAGGCAGTTAGAAAAGCCAAGGCTAGCTTTTTCAAGCAGAAATTTGCTTCCTGTAACACAAACTCAAAAAAGTTCTGGGACACTGTAAAGTCCATGGAGAATATGTTATGCTGATGAATGAGGACCCAAAAGCGACGTAATAGAAACAGAGTCTTTATTCCAGTCTTAAACAAACAATGATTCTCAATCCTCTCGTCAGTAGAGAGGAACGACTGGAGACGCGACCACAGACTGCAGGTCGCTTCAGGAAGGCACAGGCCGTAGCTGACATAGACACCTGCTCACACGCAGCATCTGAAGAAGGCAAAAACACGACAGGGCGGAACAAGGACACGGAACAGCAAACCTCAAACAAGAATCCGACAAGGACAGAAGCGGAAAACAGAGGGAGAAATAGGGACTCTAATCAGAGGGCAAAATAGGGGACAGGTGTGAAAGAGTAAATGAGGTAGTTAGGAGAATGAGAAACAGCTGGGAGCAGGAACGGAACGATAGAGAGAGAGAGCGAGAGAGGGAGAGAGGGAGGGGGAGAGAGAGGGATAGAAAGAGGGAAAGAACCAAATAAGACCAGCAGAGGGAAGCACAGGGACAAGACATGATGATCAAAGACAAAACATGACAGTACCCCCCCACTCACCGAGCGCCTCCTGGCGCACTCGAGGAGGAACCCTGGCGGCAACGAAGGAAATCATCAATCAACGAACGGTCCAGCACGTCCCGAGATGGAACCCAACTCCTCTCCTCAGGACCGTAACCCTCCCAATCCACTAAGTACTGGTGACCACGTCCCCGAGAACGCATGTCCATGATCTTCCGTACCTTGTAAATAGGTGCGCCCTCGACAAGGACGGGGGGGGGGGGGGGGAAGACGAACGGGGGCGCGAAGAAAAGGCTTGACACAAGAGACATGGAAGACAGGGTGGACGCGACGAAGATGTCGCGGAAGAAGCAGTCGCACAGCGACAGGATTGACGACCCGAGAGACACGGAACGGACCAATGAACCGCGGAGTCAACTTGCGAGAAGCTGTCGTAAGGGGAAGGTTACGAGTGGAAAGCCACACTCTCTGACCGCGACAATACCTAGGACTCTTAATCCTACGTTTATTGGCGGCTCTCACAGTCTGCGCCCTGTAACGGCAAAGTGCAGACCTGACCCTCCTCCAGGTGCGCTCACAACGTTGGACAAAAGCCTGAGCGGAGGGAACGCTGGACTCGGCGAGCTGGGACGAGAACAGAGGAGGCTGGTAACCAAGACTACTCTGAAACGGAGATAGCCCGGTAGCAGACGAAGGAAGCGAGTTGTGAGTGTACTCAGCCCAGGGGAGCTGTTCTGCCCAAGACGCAGGGTTTCGAAACGAAAGGCTGCGTAATATGCGACCAATCGACTGATTGGCCCTTTCTGCTTGACCGTTAGACTGGGGATGAAACCCGGAAGAGAGACTGAAGGAAGCACCAATCAATCGACAGAACTCCCTCCAAAACTGTGACGTGAATTGCGGGCCTCTGTCTGAAACGGCGTCTAACGGGAGGCCATGAATTCTGAACACATTCTCAATGATGATTTGTGCCGTCTCCTTAGCGGAAGGAAGCTTAGCGAGGGGAATGAAATGTGCCGCCTTAGAGAACCTATCGATAACCGTAAGAATCACAGTCTTCCCCGCAGACGAAGGCAGACCGGTAATAAAGTCTAAGGCGATGTGAGACCATGGTCGAGAAGGAATGGGAAGCGGTCTGAGACGACCGGCAGGAGGAGAGTTACCTGACTTAGTCTGCGCGCAGTCCGAACAAGCAGCCACGAAACGGCGCGTGTCCCGCTCCTGAGTAGGCCACCAAAACCGCTGGCGAATAGAAGCAAGCGTACCCCGAACGCCGGGGTGGCCAGCTAACTTGGCAGAATGAGCCCACTGAAGAACAGCCAGACGAGTAGAGACAGGAACGAACAGAAGGTTACTAGGACAAGCGCGCGGCGACGCAGTGTGAGTGAGTGCTTGCTTTACCTGTCTCTCAATTCCCCAGACAGTCAACCCGACAACACGCCCTTCAGGGAGAATCCCCTCGGGGTCGGTAGAAGCCACAGGAGAACTAAAGAGACGGGATAAGGCATCAGGCTTGGTGTTCTTATTTCCCGGGCGATAGGAAATCACGAACTCGAAACGAGCGAAAAACAACGCCCAACGAGCTTGACGTGCATTAAGTCGTTTGGCAGAATGGATGTACTCAAGGTTCTTATGGTCAGTCCAAACGACAAAAGGAACGGTCGCCCCCTCCAACCACTGTCGCCATTCGCCTATGGCTAAGCGGATGGCGAGCAGTTCGCGGTTACCCACATCATAGTTGCGTTCCGATGGCGACAGGCGATGAGAAAAGTAAGCGCAAGGATGGACCTTGTCGTCAGACTGGAAGCGCTGGGACAGAATGGCTCCCACGCCCACCTCTGAAGCGTCAACCTCGACAATGAATTGTTTAGTGACGTCAGGAGTAACAAGGATAGGGGCGGATGTAAAACGCTTCTTGAGGAGATCAAAAGCTCCCTGGGCGGAACCGGACCACTTAAAGCAAGTCTTGACAGAAGTCAGAGCTGTGAGAGGGGCAGCCACTTGACCGAAATTACGAATGAAACGCCGATAGAAATTAGCGAAACCGAGAAAGCGCTGTAACTCGACACGTGACTTAGGAACGGGCCAATCGCTGACAGCCTGGACCTTAGCGGGATCCATCTGAATGCCCTCAGCGGAAATAACAGAACCGAGAAATGTGACAGAGGAGACATGAAAGGCGCACTTCTCAGCCTTCACGTAGAGACAATTCTCTAAAAGGCGCTGGAGTACACGTCGAACGTGCTGAACATGAATCTCGAGTGACGGTGAAAAAATCAGGATATCGTCAAGGTAAACGAAAACAAAGATGTTCAGCATCTCTCTCAGTACATCATTAACTAATGGCTGAAAAACAGCTGGAGCATTAGCGAGACCGAACGGCAGAACCCGGTATTCAAAATGCCCTAACGGAGTGTTAAACGCCGTTTTCCACTCGTCCCCCTCTCTGATGCGTACGAGATGGTAAGCGTTACGAAGGTCCAACTTAGTAAAGAACCTGGCTCCCTGCAGAATCTCGAAGGCTGACGACATAAGGGGAAGCGGATAACGATTCTTAACCGTTATGTCATTCAGCCCTCGATAATCCACGCAGGGGCGCAGAGTACCGTCCTTCTTCTTAACAAAGAAAAACCCCGCTCTGGCGGGAGAGGAAGAAGGCACCACGGTACCGGCGTCGAGAGAAACAGACAGATAATCCTCGAGAGCCTTACGTTCGGGAGCCGACAGAGAGAATAGTCTACCCCGAGGGGGAGTGGTCCCCGGAAGGAGATCAATACAACAATCATACGACCGGTGAGGAGGAAGAGAGCTGGCTCTGGACCGACTGAAGACCGTGCGTAGATCATGATATTCCTCCGGCACTCCTGTCAAATCACCAGGTTCCTCCTGAGTAGAGGGGATAGAAGAAACAGGAGGGATAGCAGACATTAAACACTTCACATGACAAGAAACGTTCCAGGATAGGATAGAATTACTAGACCAATTAATAGAAGGATTATGACATACTAGCCAGGGATGACCCAAAACGACAGGTGTAAAAGGTGAACGAAAAATCAAAAAGGAAATGGTCTCACTGTGGTTACCAGATACTGTGAGGTTTAAAGGTAGTGTCTCACATCTGATACTGGGGAGAGGACTACCATCTAAGGCGAACATGGGCGTGGCCTTCTCTAACTGTCTGAGAGGAATGTCATGTTTCCGAGCCCATGCTTCGTCCATAAAACAACCCTCAGCCCCTGAGTCTATCAAGGCACTGCAGGAAGCAGCCGAACCGGTCCAGCGTAGATGGACCGACAAGGTAGTACAGGATCTTGATGGAGAGACCTGAGTAGTAGCGCTCACCAGCAGCCCTCCGCTTACTGATGAGCCCTGGCCCTTTACTGGACATGACATGACAAAATGTCCAGCAGAACCGCAATAGAGGCAAAGGCGGTTGGTGATTCTCCGTTCCCTCTCCTTAGTCGAGACGCGAATACCTCCCAGCTGCATGGGCTCAGTCTCTGAGCCGATGGGAGGAGATGGTTGAGATGCGGAGAGGGGAAACACCGTTAACGCGAGCTCTCTTCCACGAGCTCGGTGACGAAGATCTACCCGTCGTTCTATGCGGATGGCGAGTGCAATCAAAGAGTCCACGCTGGAAGGAACCTCCCGGGAGAGAATCTCATCCTTAACCTCAGTGTGGAGTCCCTCCAGAAAACGAGCGAGCAACGCCGGCTCGTTCCAGTCACTGGATGCAGCAAGAGTGCGAAACTCTATAGAGTAATCCGTTATGGATCGATCACCTTGACATAGGGAAGCCAGGGCCCTGGAAGCCTCCTTCCCAAAAACTGAACGATCAAAAACCCGTATCATCTCCTCCTTAAAGTTCTGATAAACGTTAGAACACTCAGCCCTTGCCTCCCAGATAGCTGTGCCCCACTCCCGAGCCCGAGCAGTAAGGAGTGATATGACGTAAGCGATCCGAGCTCTCTCTCCTGAGTATGTGTTGGGCTGGAGAGAGAACACAATATCACACTGGGTGAGAAAGGAGCGACACTCAGTGGGCTGCCCTGAGTAACATGGTGGGTTATTAACCCTAGGTTCCGGAGACTCGGAAGACCAGGAAGTAGCTGGTGGCACGAGACGAAGACTCTGAAACTGTCCTGAGAGATCGGAGACATGAGCGGCCAGGGTCTCAACGGCATGACGAGCAGCAGACAATTCCTGCTCGTGTCTGCCGAGCATTGCTCCCTGGATCTCGACGGCAGTGTTGCGAGAATCCGTAGTCGCTGGGTCCATTCTTGGTCGGATTCTTCTGTTATGCTGATGAATGAGGACCCAAAAGCGACGTAATAGAAACAGAGTCTTTATTCCAGTCTTAAACAAACAATGATTCTCAATCCTCTCGTCAGTAGAGAGGAACGACTGGAGACGCGACCACAGACTGCAGGTCGCTTCAGGAAGGCACAGGCCGTAGCTGACATAGACACCTGCTCACACGCAGCATCTGAAGAAGGCAAAAACACGACAGGGCGGAACAAGGACACGGAACAGCAAACCTCAAACAAGAATCCGACAAGGACAGAAGCGGAAAACAGAGGGAGAAATAGGGACTCTAATCAGAGGGCAAAATAGGGGACAGGTGTGAAAGAGTAAATGAGGTAGTTAGGAGAATGAGAAACAGCTGGGAGCAGGAACGGAACGATAGAGAGAGAGAGCGAGAGAGGGAGAGAGGGAGGGGGAGAGAGAGGGATAGAAAGAGGGAAAGAACCAAATAAGACCAGCAGAGGGAAGCACAGGGACAAGACATGATGATCAAAGACAAAACATGACAGTACCCCCCCACTCACCGAGCGCCTCCTGGCGCACTCGAGGAGGAACCCTGGCGGCAACGAAGGAAATCATCAATCAACGAACGGTCCAGCACGTCCCGAGATGGAACCCAACTCCTCTCCTCAGGACCGTAACCCTCCCAATCCACTAAGTACTGGTGACCACGTCCCCGAGAACGCATGTCCATGATCTTCCGTACCTTGTAAATAGGTGCGCCCTCGACAAGGACGGGGGGGGGGGGGGGGGAAGACGAACGGGGGCGCGAAGAAAAGGCTTGACACAAGAGACATGGAAGACAGGGTGGACGCGACGAAGATGTCGCGGAAGAAGCAGTCGCACAGCGACAGGATTGACGACCTGAGAGACACGGAACGGACCAATGAACCGCGGAGTCAACTTGCGAGAAGCTGTCGTAAGGGGAAGGTTACGAGTGGAAAGCCACACTCTCTGACCGCGACAATACCTAGGACTCTTAATCCTACGTTTATTGGCGGCTCTCACAGTCTGCGCCCTGTAACGGCAAAGTGCAGACCTGACCCTCCTCCAGGTGCGCTCACAACGTTGGACAAAAGCCTGAGCGGAGGGAACGCTGGACTCGGCGAGCTGGGACGAGAACAGAGGAGGCTGGTAACCAAGACTACTCTGAAACGGAGATAGCCCGGTAGCAGACGAAGGAAGCGAGTTGTGAGCGTACTCAGCCCAGGGGAGCTGTTCTGCCCAAGACGCAGGGTTTCGAAACGAAAGGCTGCGTAATATGCGACCAATCGACTGATTGGCCCTTTCTGCTTGACCGTTAGACTGGGGATGAAACCCGGAAGAGAGACTGACGGAAGCACCAATCAATCGACAGAACTCCCTCCAAAACTGTGACGTGAATTGCGGGCCTCTGTCTGAAACGGCGTCTAACGGGAGGCCATGAATTCTGAACACATTCTCAATGATGATTTGTGCCGTCTCCTTAGCGGAAGGAAGCTTAGCGAGGGGAATGAAATGTGCCGCCTTAGAGAACCTATCGATAACCGTAAGAATCACAGTCTTCCCCGCAGACGAAGGCAGACCGGTAATAAAGTCTAAGGCGATGTGAGACCATGGTCGAGAAGGAATGGGAAGCGGTCTGAGACGACCGGCAGGAGGAGAGTTACCTGACTTAGTCTGCGCGCAGTCCGAACAAGCAGCCACGAAACGGCGCGTGTCCCGCTCCTGAGTAGGCCACCAAAACCGCTGGCGAATAGAAGCAAGCTTACCCCGAACGCCGGGGTGGCCAGCTAACTTGGCAGAATGAGCCCACTGAAGAACAGCCAGACGAGTAGAGACAGGAACGAACAGAAGGTTACTAGGACAAGCGCGCGGCGACGCAGTGTGAGTGAGTGCTTGCTTTACCTGTCTCTCAATTCCCCAGACAGTCAACCCGACAACACGCCCTTCAGGGAGAATCCCCTCGGGGTCGGTAGAAGCCACAGGAGAACTAAAGAGACGGGATAAGGCATCAGGCTTGGTGTTCTTATTTCCCGGGCGATAGGAAATCACGAACTCGAAACGAGCGAAAAACAACGCCCAACGAGCTT
Organism: Salvelinus fontinalis; assembly: GCF_029448725.1. Lineage (NCBI taxonomy): Eukaryota > Metazoa > Chordata > Actinopteri > Salmoniformes > Salmonidae > Salvelinus > Salvelinus fontinalis. Next base: position 46,529 of record NW_026600576.1, on the reverse strand, counting down.
GACGTGCATTAAGTCGTTTGGCAGAACGGATGTACTCAAGGTTCTTATGGTCAGTCCAAACGACAAAAGGAACGGTCGCCCCCTCCAACCACTGTCGCCATTCGCCTATGGCTAAGCGGATGGCGAGCAGTTCGCGGTTACCCACATCATAGTTGCGTTCCGATGGCGACAGGCGATGAGAAAAGTAAGCGCAAGGATGGACCTTGTCATCAGACTGGAAGCGCTGGGACAGAATGGCTCCCACGCCCACCTCTGAAGCGTCAACCTCGACAATGAATTGTTTAGTGACGTCAGGAGTAACAAGGATAGGGGCGGATGTAAAACGCTTCTTGAGGAGATCAAAAGCTCCCTGGGCGGAACCGGACCACTTAAAGCAAGTCTTGACAGAAGTCAGAGCTGTGAGAGGGGCAGCCACTTGACCGAAATTACGAATGAAACGCCGATAGAAATTAGCGAAACCGAGAAAGCGCTGTAACTCGACACGTGACTTAGGAACGGGCCAATCGCTGACAGCCTGGACCTTAGCGGGATCCATCTGAATGCCCTCAGCGGAAATAACAGAACCGAGAAATGTGACAGAGGAGACATGAAAGGCGCACTTCTCAGCCTTCACGTAGAGACAATTCTCTAAAAGGCGCTGGAGTACACGTCGAACGTGCTGAACATGAATCTCGAGTGACGGTGAAAAAATCAGGATATCGTCAAGGTAAACGAAAACAAAGATGTTCAGCATGTCTCTCAGTACATCATTAACTAATGCCTGAAAAACAGCTGGAGCATTAGCGAGACCGAACGGCAGAACCCGGTATTCAAAATGCCCTAACGGAGTGTTAAACGCCGTTTTCCACTCGTCCCCCTCTCTGATGCGTACGAGATGGTAAGCGTTACGAAGGTCCAACTTAGTAAAGAACCTGGCTCCCTGCAGAATCTCGAAGGCTGACGACATAAGGGGAAGCGGATAACGATTCTTAACCGTTATGTCATTCAGCCCTCGACAATCCACGCCGGGGCGCTGAGTACCGTCCTTCTTCTATACAAAGAAAAACCCCGCTCCGGCGGGAGAGGAAGAAGGCACCACGGTACCGGCGTAGAGAGAAACAGACAGATAATCCTCGAGAGCCTTAGGTTCGGGAGCCGACAGAGAGAATAGTCTACCCCGAGGGGGAGTGGTCCCCGGAAGGAGATCAATACAACAATCATACGACCGGTGAGGAGGAAGAGAGCTGGCTCTGGACCGACTGAAGACCGTGCGTAGATCATGATATTCCTCCGGCACTCCTGTCAAATCACCAGGTTCCTCCTGAGTAAAGGGGACAGAAGAAACAGGAGGGATAGCAGACATTAAACACTTCACATGACAAGAAACGTTCCAGGATAGGATAGAATTACTAGACCAATTAATAGAAGGATTATGACATACTAGCCAGGGATGACCCAAAACGACAGGTGTAAAAGGTGAACGAAAAATCAAAAAGGAAATGGTCTCACTGTGGTTACCAGATACTGTGAGGTTTAACCTGTTGAGGATGGGGGCGCTGTTGAGACTATTTATGCTAATTGGGTAATTTTTGAAACGGCTTCCCACAAAATCCTTGATCGTACAATATGCATATTATTATTATTATTGGATAGAAAACAGTCTATAGTTTCTATAGGAGTTGAAATTTTGTCTCTAAGTGGAACAGAGCCCATTCTACAGCAATTTCCCTGACATGGAGTCAGATTTCAGAAATGTTGGCCACTGTTCTGAAGTCAGTTAAAAGGGCACTGTTATTGCTATGACTATACGGACACTTCTTACGTCTTCCCCTGGATGCCTTTACGTGATGACGATTCCAATGGGGTCGATTGCGCGTTCACAGGCCCTATAAATTAAAAAACCCTGTAGCTAGCAAGTCTTTTCTTGGTGCGTAACGCGCGTGGAGGACACCGACCCGCTCCTGTTCCAAGCGTTAGTTTAGCCTGTTATATTTCTCCGGTCATCTTTTCACTCGTTATAGGAGTTAAAAACATCATAAGGTAGTTAATTTAAAGCGTTTTATAGCAATTTATATCCGTTTAGTGCGATTTTGGGACATTTATTTTTGAAACGATGTGAATAGCTGGGCACGCTTTTCAGTTCATCCCGAACGCAGTTGGCATTTCCACATGGCAAGAGGACAGCTTTCCACCAAAAGACGATTACTCCCAAGAAAGGTTCCTTTGCCCAAGATACTGATGGAAGAACAGCTCAAAGTAGGACATTTTTATTATGATAAATCGTGTTTCTGTCGAAACATTTTAGTGGCTTAGGACGCCATGTTTTTTGACGTAGCTTCGCTTGGCGCAAACTGTATTGAAAAGTAAGGATAAATTAAAAAATGTAATTCCGCAATTGTATTAAGAATTAAATTGTCTATCAATCCCTGTCCACCCTATATTTTTTAGTCACGTTTATGAGTATTTATGTATAAGAGTAGATCACTGTCTAAGTGGCGCAAGGACATTTTCTGACCAGCTGAGCTACATTTCACATTGTCTAACCATGATTTTGGTGGCTAAATATAAACATTTTCGATCAAACTCTATATGGATTGTGTAATATGATGTTACAGGAGTGTCATCTGAAGAATTCTGAGAAGGTTAGTGAAAAAATTAATATATTTTTGGCGATGTTGACGTTATCGCCCACTTTGGCTAGAATCAATGCTGGGCTGCTATGTGCTATGTGCTATGCTAATATAACGATTTATTGTGTTTTCGCTGTAAGACACTTAGAAAATCTGAAATATTGTCTGTATTCACAGGATCTGTGTCTTTCGATTCGTGTATGCTGTGTATTTTTACGAAATGTTTGATGATTAGTAAGTAGGTAAACACGTTGCTCAATGTAGTTTTTCTAGTCCATTTGTGACGGTGGGTGCAATTGTAACCTATGCCATCTACCTGAAATATGCACTTTTTTCTAACAAAACCTATCCCATACCATAAATATGTTATCAGACTGTCATCTGATGAGTTTTTTTGTTGGTTAGGGGCTATAAATATCTTAGTTTAGCCGAATTGGTGATGGCTACTGGTGTTGGTGGACAAATAAAAGATGGTGGATTATGCTAATGTGTTTTTAGGTAATAGATGTACATCTTTACATATTGTGTCTTCCCTGTAAAACATTTTAAAAATCGGACATGTTGACTGGATTCACAAGATCTGTGTCTTTCATTAGCTGTATTGGACTTTAAAGGTAGTGTCTCACATCTGATACTGGGGAGAGGACTACCATCTAAGGCGAACATGGGCGTGGCCTTCTCTAACTGTCTGAGAGGAATGTCATGTTTCCGAGCCCATGCTTCGTCCATAAAACAACCCTCAGCCCCTGAGTCTATCAAGGCACTGCAGGAAGCAGCCGAACCGGTCCAGCGTAGATGGACCGACAAGGTAGTACAGGATCTTGATGGAGAGACCTGAGTAGTAGCGCTCACCAGCAGCCCTCCGCTTACTGATGAGCCCTGGCCCTTTACTGGACATGACATGACAAAATGTCCAGCAGAACCGCAATAGAGGCAAAGGCGGTTGGTGATTCTCCGTTCCCTCTCCTTAGTCGAGACGCGAATACCTCCCAGCTGCATGGGCTCAGTCTCTGAGCCGACGGGAGGAGATGGTTGAGATGCGGAGAGGGGAAACACCGTTAACGCGAGCTCTCTTCCACGAGCTCGGTGACGAAGATCTACCCGTCGTTCTATGCGGATGGCGAGTGCAATCAAAGAGTCCACGCTGGAAGGAACCTCCCGGGAGAGAATCTCATCCTTAACCTCAGCGTGGAGTCCCTCCAGAAAACGAGCGAGCAACGCCGGCTCGTTCCAGTCACTGGATGCAGCAAGAGTGCGAAACTCTATAGAGTAATCCGTTATGGATCGATCACCTTGACATAGGGAAGCCAGGGCCCTGGAAGCCTCCTTCCCAAAAACTGAACGATCAAAAACCCGTATCATCTCCTCCTTAAAGTTCTGATAAACGTTAGAACACTCAGCCCTTGCCTCCCAGATAGCTGTGCCCCACTCCCGAGCCCGACCAGTAAGGAGTGATATGACGTAAGCGATCCGAGCTCTCTCTCCTGAGTATGTGTTGGGCTGGAGAGAGAACACAATATCACACTGGGTGAGAAAGGAGCGACACTCAGTGGGCTGCCCTGAGTAACATGGTGGGTTATTAACCCTAGGTTCCGGAGACTCGGAAGACCAGGAAGTAGCTGGTGGCACGAGACGAAGACTCTGAAACTGTCCTGAGAGATCGGAGACATGAGCGGCCAGGGTCTCAACGGCATGACGAGCAGCAGACAATTCCTGCTCGTGTCTGCCGAGCATTGCTCCCTGGATCTCGACGGCAGTGTTGCGAGAATCCGTAGTCGCTGGGTCCATTCTTGGTCGGATTCTTCTGTTATGCTGATGAATGAGGACCCAAAAGCGACGTAATAGAAACAGAGTCTTTATTCCAGTCTTAAACAAACAATGATTCTCAATCCTCTCGTCAGTAGAGAGGAACGACTGGAGACGCGACTGCAGGTCGCTTCAGGAAGGCACAGGCCGTAGCTGACATAGACACCTGCTCACACGCAGCATCTGAAGAAGGCAAAAACACGACAGGGCGGAACAAGGACACGGAACAGCAAACCTCAAACAAGAATCCGACAAGGACAGAAGCGGAAAACAGAGGGAGAAATAGGGACTCTAATCAGAGGGCAAAATAGGGGACAGGTGTGAAAGAGTAAATGAGGTAGTTAGGAGAATGAGAAACAGCTGGGAGCAGGAACGGAACGATAGAGAGAGAGAGCGAGAGAGGGAGAGAGGGAGGGGGAGAGAGAGGGATAGAAAGAGGGAAAGAACCAAATAAGACCAGCAGAGGGAAGCACAGGGACAAGACATGATGATCAAAGACAAAACATGACAGTACCCCCCCACTCACCGAGCGCCTCCTGGCGCACTCGAGGAGGAACCCTGGCGGCAACGAAGGAAATCATCAATCAACGAACGGTCCAGCACGTCCCGAGATGGAACCCAACTCCTCTCCTCAGGACCGTAACCCTCCCAATCCACTAAGTACTGGTGACCACGTCCCCGAGAACGCATGTCCATGATCTTCCGTACCTTGTAAATAGGTGCGCCCTCGACAAGGACGGGGGGGGGGGAGGGAAGACGAACGGGGGCGCGAAGAAAAGGCTTGACACAAGAGACATGGAAGACAGGGTGGACGCGACGAAGATGTCGCGGAAGAAGCAGTCGCACAGCGACAGGATTGACGACCTGAGAGACACGGAACGGACCAATGAACCGCGGAGTCAACTTGCGAGAAGCTGTCGTAAGGGGAAGGTTACGAGTGGAAAGCCACACTCTCTGACCGCGACAATACCTAGGACTCTTAATCCTACTTTTATTGGCGGCTCTCACAGTCTGCGCCCTGTAACGGCAAAGTGCAGACCTGACCCTCCTCCAGGTGCGCTCACAACGTTGGACAAAAGCCTGAGCGGAGGGAACGCTGGACTCGGCGAGCTGGGACGAGAACAGAGGAGGCTGGTAACCAAGACTACTCTGAAACGGAGATAGCCCGGTAGCAGACGAAGGAAGCGAGTTGTGAGCGTACTCAGCCCAGGGGAGCTGTTCTGCCCAAGACGCAGGGTTTCGAAACGAAAGGCTGCGTAATATGCGACCAATCGACTGATTGGCCCTTTCTGCTTGACCGTTAGACTGGGGATGAAACCCGGAAGAGAGACTGACGGAAGCACCAATCAATCGACAGAACTCCCTCCAAAACTGTGACGTGAATTGCGGGCCTCTGTCTGAAACGGCGTCTAACGGGAGGCCATGAATTCTGAACACATTCTCAATGATGATTTGTGCCGTCTCCTTAGCGGAAGGAAGCTTAGCGAGGGGAATGAAATGTGCCGCCTTAGAGAACCTATCGATAACCGTAAGAATCACAGTCTTCCCCGCAGACGAAGGCAGACCGGTAATAAAGTCTAAGGCGATGTGAGACCATGGTCGAGAAGGAATGGGAAGCGGTCTGAGACGACCGGCAGGAGGAGAGTTACCTGACTTAGTCTGCGCGCAGTCCGAACAAGCAGCCACGAAACGGCGCGTGTCCCGCTCCTGAGTAGGCCACCAAAACCGCTGGCGAATAGAAGCAAGCGTACCGCGAACGCCGGGGTGGCCAGCTAACTTGGCAGAATGAGCCCACTGAAGAACAGCCAGACGAGTAGAGACAGGAACGAACAGAAGGTTACTAGGACAAGCGCGCGGCGACGCAGTGTGAGTGAGTGCTTGCTTTACCTGTCTCTCAATTCCCCAGACAGTCAACCCGACAACACGCCCTTCAGGGAGAATCCCCTCGGGGTCGGTAGAAGCCACAGGAGAACTAAAGAGACGGGATAAGGCATCAGGCTTGGTGTTCTTATTTCCCGGGCGATAGGAAATCACGAACTCGAAACGAGCGAAAAACAACGCCCAACGAGCTTGACGTGCATTAAGTCGTTTGGCAGAACGGATGTACTCAAGGTTCTTATGGTCAGTCCAAACGACAAAAGGAACGGTCGCCCCCTCCAACCACTGTCGCCATTCGCCTATGGCTAAGCGGATGGCGAGCAGTTCGCGGTTACCCACATCATAGTTGCGTTCCGATGGCGACAGGCGATGAGAAAAGTAAGCGCAAGGATGGACCTTGTCGTCAGACTGGAAGCGCTGGGACAGAATGGCTCCCACGCCCACCTCTGAAGCGTCAACCTCGACAATGAATTGTTTAGTGACGTCAGGAGTAACAAGGATAGGGGCGGATGTAAAACGCTTCTTGAGGAGATCAAAAGCTCCCTGGGCGGAACCGGACCACTTAAAGCAAGTCTTGACAGAAGTCAGAGCTGTGAGAGGGGCAGCCACTTGACCGAAATTACGAATGAAACGCCGATAGAAATTAGCGAAACCGAGAAAGCGCTGTAACTCGACACGTGACTTAGGAACGGGCCAATCGCTGACAGCCTGGACCTTAGCGGGATCCATCTGAATGCCCTCAGCGGAAATAACAGAACCGAGAAATGTGACAGAGGAGACATGAAAGGCGCACTTCTCAGCCTTCACGTAGAGACAATTCTCTAAAAGGCGCTGGAGTACACGTCGAACGTGCTGAACATGAATCTCGAGTGACGGTGAAAAAATCAGGATATCGTCAAGGTAAACGAAAACAAAGATGTTCAGCATGTCTCTCAGTACATCATTAACTAATGCCTGAAAAACAGCTGGAGCATTAGCGAGACCGAACGGCAGAACCCGGTATTCAAAATGCCCTAACGGAGTGTTAAACGCCGTTTTCCACTCGTCCCCCTCTCTGATGCGTACGAGATGGTAAGCGTTACGAAGGTCCAACTTAGTAAAGAACCTGGCTCCCTGCAGAATCTCGAAGGCTGACGACATAAGGGGAAGCGGATAACGATTCTTAACCGTTATGTCATTCAGCCCTCGATAATCCACGCAGGGGCGCAGAGTACCGTCCTTCTTCTTAACAAAGAAAAACCCCGCTCCGGCGGGAGAGGAAGAAGGCACCACGGTACCGGCGTCGAGAGAAACAGACAGATAATCCTCGAGAGCCTTACGTTCGGGAGCCGACAGAGAGAATAGTCTACCCCGAGGGGGAGTGGTCCCCGGAAGGAGATCAATACAACAATCATACGACCGGTGAGGAGGAAGAGAGCTGGCTCTGGACCGACTGAAGACCGTGCGTAGATCATGATATTCCTCCGGCACTCCTGTCAAATCACCAGGTTCCTCCTGAGTAGAGGGGACAGAAGAAACAGGAGGGATAGCAGACATTAAACACTTCACATGACAAGAAACGTTCCAGGATAGGATAGAATTACTAGACCAATTAATAGAAGGATTATGACATACTAGCCAGGGATGACCCAAAACGACAGGTGTAAAAGGTGAACGAAAAATCAAAAAGGAAATGGTCTCACTGTGATTACCAGATACTGTGAGGTTTAAAGGTAGTGTCTCACATCTGATACTGGGGAGAGGACTACCATCTAAGGCGAACATGGGCGTGGCCTTCTCTAACTGTCTGAGAGGAATGTCATGTTTCCGAGCCCATGCTTCGTCCATAAGACAACCCTCAGCCCCTGAGTCTATCAAGGCACTGCAGGAAGCAGCCGAACCGGTCCAGCGTAGATGGACCGACAAGGTAGTACAGGATCTTGATGGAGAGACCTGAGTAGTAGCGCTCACCAGCAGCCCTCCGCTTACTGATGAGCCCTGGCCCTTTACTGGACATGACATGACAAAATGTCCAGCAGAACCGCAATAGAGGCAAAGGCGGTTGGTGATTCTCCGTTCCCTCTCCTTAGTCGAGACGCGAATACCTCCCAGCTGCATGGGCTCAGTCTCTGAGCCGATGGGAGGAGATGGTTGAGATGCGGAGAGGGGAAACACCGTTAACGCGAGCTCTCTTCCACGAGCTCGGTGACGAAGATCTACCCGTCGTTCTATGCGGATGGCGAGTGCAATCAAAGAGTCCACGCTGGAAGGAACCTCCCGGGAGAGAATCTCATCCTTAACCTCAGCGTGGAGTCCCTCCAGAAAACGAGCGAGCAACGCCGGCTCGTTCCAGTCACTGGATGCAGCAAGAGTGCGAAACTCTATAGAGTAATCCGTTATGGATCGATCACCTTGACATAGGGAAGCCAGGGCCCTGGAAGCCTCCTTCCCAAAAACTGAACGATCAAAAACCCGTATCATCTCCTCCTTAAAGTTCTGATAAACGTTAGAACACTCAGCCCTTGCCTCCCAGATAGCTGTGCCCCACTCCCGAGCCCGACCAGTAAGGAGTGATATGACGTAAGCGATCCGAGCTCTCTCTCCTGAGTATGTGTTGGGCTGGAGAGAGAACACAATATCACACTGGGTGAGAAAGGAGCGACACTCAGTGGGCTGCCCTGAGTAACATGGTGGGTTATTAACCCTAGGTTCCGGAGACTCGGAAGACCAGGAAGTAGCTGGTGGCACGAGACGAAGACTCTGAAACTGTCCTGAGAGATCGGAGACATGAGCGGCCAGGGTCTCAACGGCATGACGAGCAGCAGACAATTCCTGCTCGTGTCTGCCGAGCATTGCTCCCTGGATCTCGACGGCAGTGTTGCGAGAATCCGTAGTCGCTGGGTCCATTCTTGGTCGGATTCTTCTGTTATGCTGATGAATGAGGACCCAAAAGCGACGTAATAGAAACAGAGTCTTTATTCCAGTCTTAAACAAACAATGATTCTCAATCCTCTCGTCAGTAGAGAGGAACGACTGGAGACGCGACCACAGACTGCAGGTCGCTTCAGGAAGGCACAGGCCGTAGCTGACATAGACACCTGCTCACACGCAGCATCTGAAGAAGGCAAAAACACGACAGGGCGGAACAAGGACACGGAACAGCAAACCTCAAACAAGAATCCGACAAGGACAGAAGCGGAAAACAGAGGGAGAAATAGGGACTCTAATCAGAGGGCAAAATAGGGGACAGGTGTGAAAGAGTAAATGAGGTAGTTAGGAGAATGAGAAACAGCTGGGAGCAGGAACGGAACGATAGAGAGAGAGAGCGAGAGAGGGAGAGAGGGAGGGGGAGAGAGAGGGATAGAAAGAGGGAAAGAACCAAATAAGACCAGCAGAGGGAAGCACAGGGACAAGACATGATGATCAAAGACAAAACATGACAGAATAAGAACACCTCCTTCCAACTGCACTGAAGATAGGAAACACTGTCACCACCGACAAATCCACTATAATTGAGAATTTCAATAAGCATTTTTCTACGGCTGGCCATGCTTTCCACCTGGCTACCCCTACCCCGGTCAACAGCACTGCCCTCCCCTCAGCTACTCGCCCAAGCCTTCCCCATTTCTCTTTCTCCCAAATACAGTCAGCTGATGTTCTGAAAGAGCTGCAAAATATGGACCCTTACAAATCAGCCGGGCTAGATAATCTGGACCCTTTCTTTCTAAAACTATCTGCTGAAATTGTTGCCACCCCTATTACTAGCCTTTTCAACCTCTCTTTTGTGTCATCTGAGATTCCCAAAGATTGGAAAGCAGCTGCGGTCATCCCCCTCTTCAAAGGGGGGGACACTCTTGACCCAAACAGCTACAGACCTATATCTATCCTACCCTGCCTTTCTAAGGTCTTCGAAAGCCAAGTCAACAAACAGATTACCGACCATTTCAATTCCCACCATACCTTCTCCGCTATGCAATCTGGTTTCAGAGCTGGTCATGGGTGCACCTCAGCCACGCTCAAGGTCATAAACGATATCTTAACCGCCATCGATAAGAAACTACTATGCAGCCGTATTCATTGACCTGGCCAAGGCTTTTGACTCTGTCAATCACCACATCCTCATCGGCAGACTCGACAGCCTTGGTTTCTCTAATGATTGCCTCGCCTGGTTCACCAACTACTTCTCTGATCGAGTTCAGTGTGTCAAATCGGAGGGTCTGTTATCCGGGCCTCTGGCAGTCTCTATGGGGGTGCCACAGGGTTCAATTCTTGGACCGACTCTCTTCTCTGTATACATCAATGATGTCGCTCTTGCTGCTGGTGAGTCTCTGATCCAACTCTACGCAGACGACACTATTCTGTATACTCCTGGCCCTTCTCTTGACACTGTTAACTACCCTCCAGACGAGCTTCAATGCCATACAACTCTCCTTCCGTGGCCTCCAATTGCTCTTAAATACAAGTAAAACTAAATGCATGCTCTTCAACCGATCGCTGCCTGCACCTGCCCGCCTGTCCAACATCACTACTCTGGAAGGTTCTGACTTAGAATATGTGGACAACTACAAATACCTAGGTGTTTGGTTAGACTGTAAACTCTCCTTCCAGACTCACATCAAACATCTCCAATCCAAAGTTAAATCTAGAATTGGCTTCCTATTCCGCAACAAAGCATCATTCACTCATGCTGCCAAACATACCCTTGTAAAACTGACCATCCTACCAATCCTCGACTTCGGTGATGTCATTTACAAAATAGCCTCCAAAACCCTACTCAATAAATTGGATGCAGTCTATCACAGTGCCATCCATTTTGTCACCAAAGCCCCATATACTACCTACCACTGCGACCTGTACACTCTCGTTGGCTGGCCATCGCTTCATACTCGTCGCCAAACCCACTGGCTCCAGGTCATCTACAAGACCCTGCTAGGTAAAGTCCCCCCTTATCTCAGCTCACTGGTCACCATAGCAGCACCTACCCGTAGCACGCACTCCAGCAGGTATATCTCTCTGGTCACCCCCAAAACCAATTCTTCCTTTGGCCGCCTCTCCTTCCAGTTCTCTGCTGCAAATAACTGGAACGAACTACAAAAATCTCTGAAACTGGAAACACTTATCTCCCTCACTAGCTTTAAGCACCAGCATCAGAGCAACTCATAGATTACTGCACCTGTACATAGCCCATCTATAATTTAGCCCAAACAACTACCTCTTTACCTACTGTATTTATTTATTTATTTTGCTCCTTTGCACCCCATTATTTCTATCTCTACTTTGCACATTCTTCCACTGCAAACCAACCATTCCAGTGTTTTTACTTGCTATATTGTATTTACTTCGCCACCATGGCCTTTTTTTATATTTTTATTTATTTATATATTTTGTTTGCCTTCACCTCCCGTATCTCACCTCACTTGCTCACATTGTATATAGACTTATTTTTCACTGTATTATTGACTGTATGTTTGTTTTACTCCATGTGTAACTGTGTTGTTGTATGTGTCCAACTGCTTTGCTTTATCTTGGCCAGGTCGCAATTGTAAATGAGAATGTGTTCTCAACTTGCCTACCTGGTTAAATAAAGGTGAAATAAAATAAATAAAAATGAAAATCCAAAAGAAATCTCCCAGCATGTTGGCCATTTTTTTTAAATCAGAATCTGTATACATCAGCCCAGCCAACTTCCAATATGGATATTTTCTTAGACAATGTAGCAAACATTGCTAAGAAGATAGATAATGATTTCAGGGATTTTTGTGATGAGTTATCTGAAATTGAGATAAGACTGTATTAAAAGCCTTAAGGACAATAGGTTCCCTGGAAATGATGGTTTAATAAATGTGATTTATAAATCATTCAATGATAAATTGATTCCTTTCATTCTTTGCTATGCTTCCTTACAGCAAGGTGTAATTACTTTGATTCAGTGGACATGGGTGGGGGAATATTTGTGTGACGACCTAAAATGGGGACAGAAGCTCATCAGCACCCCATCTTATATGTCCAACCACCCTGAACGTCAGACTCTATTGAAGCACATACAGTGGTGTAAAGTACTTAAGTAAAAATACTTTAAAGTACTACTTAAGTAGTTTTTGGGGGTATCTGTACTTTGCTATTTATAGTTTTGACAACTTTTACTTTACTACATTTAATGTACTTTTTACTCCATACATTTTCCCTGACACCCAAAAGTAATCGTTACAATTTGAATGGCTAGCAGGACAGGAAAATTGGCGGTTGGATGTACTGCCAAATTCTCTAAAATGACTTCTGGTAGAGAAATGATCATTCAATTCTCTGGCAGCAACTCTGGTGGACATTCCTGCAGTCCGCATACCAATTGCACAATCCCTCAGAACTTCAGACGTCTGTGGCATTGTGTTGTGACAAATATGCACATTTTAGTGGCCTTTTGTCCCCAGCAAAAGGTGCACCTGTATAATGATCATGCTGTTTAATCAGCTTCTTGATATGGTGCACCTTTCAATGTGGATGGATTATCTTGGCAATGGAGAAATGCTCACAATTGTATTTTTTTTGGCGTTTGGAACATTTCCGGGATGTTTAATTTCAGCTCATGAAACATGGGACCAACCTTTTACATGTTGCGTTTTTTTGTTCAGTATAGTTTATTACAAATATAGCAGTATACAGTCCTCCAGATATCTGTTGACAAGGACATATATAACTGTGTATTTGTTACTCTGTACATACAAAAATGGCCAAACATTTTTTTGTTTGTTGCCATTTTCCATTGTTACTAACTTGTACTGGTTAAAAGTATGATTTAAAGAAGAAGAAAAAACGTGTATGTTTTGCAAACCATGTTTAGTACATCTGAAAGAGACAATGACAAGTTCATGGTTCAGCAAGATATTATAGTCATCAAAGGGTAGAATTTTAGCATTGATATACTTATGATACAGTACTTTACAGCTTTGATTGGTCACAGAATATATGACATGAAGGGGTGATGTAATTATCTGAATTACTGTAGATTTTAATAGTTTAGTTAATCAAAAGTGAAGTATGGTTATAGGTCCAATGAGTGTTGTTCATATACCACTCTCAGACTCAAAATCAATAAATTAGATACATACTATTTATCAGCATATGGACAGATTATTGCTATCAACTGCTGGTTACAAGTTATTTTACCCTGTTTGTATTTTTTGGAACAATGGCAATTAAGTTGATTAAAATTAAGTAGAATAGATAGATGGGCTACCACTGGTGTCACAGGCATAACAGGTCTTGACCACCATGTTGCGATGCTTCTTTAGGATCACGTTGTTGTCAGCGTAGAAGAGTACAGAGATGGGACTGAGCTTGGTGGGTGCGCAGCATGCTTTGGGAACCTCATCTGGCTTCAAAAGGTGAACCTGCCATTGAAAACGGTAAATCAGACTCATTCATACATGCACTTTCATATAGTCAATGATAATATCCTGTTATAAAAGAGATATGGGTTACTTACGCATTAAGGCCCAAGGAGGGGTGGTATATTGGCCATATACCACAAACCTCAGAGGTGCCTTATTGCTATTAGAACACCTACTCATTCAAGGGTTTTTCTTTATTTTTTACTAATAAAGGGGCTCATTGAGATTTAAAATCTCTTTTTCTAGAGCATCCTGGACAAGATAGGCAGCACTAAGTCATTACAAAAATTACAGACAAACAACATGAAAAACTACAAGTAATCTAGTAGAAACCATTGAATCCACAAGAGTATAACAAAAATCAAAAACAGCAAATTAAAAACATTGACATCATTCATCAGTGATTTAAAAATACCAAATCGGGACAAGTTCTTCCAGTTTAAAAGTATTTTGTAAGGCGTTCCAAGTCGATGGCGCAGAGTACATAAAAGCTATTTTACCAAATTCAGTTCGGACATTTGGAACATTTAGCAGGATAAAGTCCAGCGAACGAAAAGAGTACCCACCACATTTCTGAACAATAAAAATGCCCAAATAAAAAGGCAGTAAACCCGGGGCCTCCCGGGTGGCGCAGTGGTCTAGGGCACTGCATCGCAGTGCTAACTGCGCCACCAGAGTCTCTGGGTTCGCCCCCAGGCTCTGTCGCAGCCGGCCGCGACCGGGAGGTCCGTGGGGGCGACGCACAATTGGGCTAGCGTCGTCCGGGTTAGGGAGGGTTTGGCCGGTAGGGATTTCCTTGTCTCATCGCGCTCCAGCGACTCCTGTGGCGGGCTGGGCGCAGTGCGCACTAACCAAGGGGGCCAGGTGCACGGTGTTTCCTCCGACACATTGGTGCAGCTGGCTTCCGGTTTGGAGGCGCGCTGTGTTAAAGAAGCAGTGCGGCTTGGTTGGGTTGTGCTTCGGAGTACGCATGACTTTCGACCTTCGTCTCTCCCGAGCCCGTACGGGAGTTGTAGCGATGAGACAAGATAGTAATTACTAGCGATTGGATACCACGAAAATTGGGGAGAAAAGGGGATAAAAAAAAAAAAATTAAAAGAAAAAAAAGGTAGTAAACCCAACATGGCTTTATAAAACAAAGTATACCAGTGACTGAGCCTACAAGTGACTAGAGAAGGCCAGCCAGCCCTGGTATACAAAGTGCAGTGGTGCGTAAGGGTTTTGCAGTTTAAAATAAATCTCAAAGTACCATGGTAAAGGGTGTCAATTGATCTCAAACACTGAGCGGAAGCATTCAAATAGAAAATATCCCCATAGTCTAGTAAAGGCATAAATGTAGCTGATACTAGCCTCCTTCTGGCTTCAAAAGAAAAACAGGCCTTATTCCTAAAATAAAATCCCAATTTCAGCTTAAATTTTTTTGTAAGTTGTTGAATATGCAATTTAAAAGAGAGGCCGTCATCAATTAAAATTCCAAGATATTTATATGAGGTTACAACCTCAATCTCCTTGCCCTGAAAGGTAGTAATAGGTGAAAGGTTCAGAGGTCTATTTCTTGCTTTAGAAAACACCATTAGTTTAGTTTTGTCAGTATTGAGGATAAGCTTCAATTGACACTGTATGTTGAACAGTATAAAAAGCCATTTGCAAGTTCTGGAAAGCTTTTGTAAGAGACGAGGCACAACAGTAAATAACAGTATCATCAGCATAAAAATGAAGTTGCGCATTTTGGACATTTTTGTCTAAATCATTTATATAAATAGTGAATAAGAGAGGACCAAGTCCAGAGCCTTGGGGCACACCATTAAAGACAGACAATTTAACAGACTTAAGCCCATTAAATTGAGTGCACTATCAGACAGATAGTTAGCAAACCATGCAACTGCATGCTCTGAAAGACCTACACTCGACAAGCTCTGCCTTAGTATAGCATGATAAACTGTATCAAAAGCCTTAGAGAGATCAATAAAAACTGAGACACAGTGCTGTTTTTTGTCAAGGGCTTCAGTGATATCATTTAAAACCTTCATGGCTGCTGTAATTGTGCTATGCTTCTTCCTGAAGCCCGATTGGTACATTGATAAAATAGAGTTAGTAAATTAAAACTCTTTTAGCTGTTCACTCACAAGGGTTTCAAGTATTTTCACCAGGGGTGACAGCTTTGACATTTGCCTATAATTATTTTAAAGAGTTTTTAAAAGTGGTAGTACAAATGCTGATTTCCAGAATTTCATTACATTCCAGGGTTAGATTGAACAGATATTTAAGTGGTTCAGCTATGAAATCAACTGACAGATTTAAAAAGCAGGGATCCAAAAGATCAGGACCTGCAGGCTTTCTCTGATCTAAGAATTTCAGGGCTTTATGTACCACCTGCACTGAGAATGGCAAAAAGCTAAAAGTTTGACCAGCTCTCACTGGTTCATCCACACAGGGTTGTACAGAGACAGAGGACACTGAATCAAACAGCCTACCAGATGAT
Organism: Salvelinus fontinalis; assembly: GCF_029448725.1. Lineage (NCBI taxonomy): Eukaryota > Metazoa > Chordata > Actinopteri > Salmoniformes > Salmonidae > Salvelinus > Salvelinus fontinalis. The sequence continues at coordinate 30,387 of NW_026600576.1, read as the reverse complement.
ACAAAGTGCTCATTGAAACTATTCAGCATTTGTTTTGTCATATACAGCAAGAGAGTCCTTCAAAACACATTACGGTAATTCATTAACATTACTGTTATCAGACATAGACTTAATAGCCTTCCAAAACTATCTAGGGTCATTCAGGTTATCAGTGGTAACAGACATAAAATATTCAGACTTGGCCTTCCTGAGAAGAAAAGAACACTTGTTTCGTAACTGCCTAAAAATAAGACAATCAGCATCAGAACATGATTTCCTTGCTTTATTTATTTATTTATTTTTTTTAATTTTTTTTCACCTTTATAGAACCAGATAGGCAAATTGAGAACACGTTCTCATTTACAATTGCGACCTGGCCAAGATAAAGCAAAGCAGTTCGACACATACAACAACACATAGTTACACATGGAGTAAAACAAACATACAGTCAATAATACAGTGAAAAATAAGTCTATATACAATATGAGCAAGTGAGGTGAGATAAGGGAGGTGAAGGCAAACAAAATATATATATAAATAAATAAAAATTTAAAAAGGCCATGGTGGCGAAGTAAATACAATATAGCAAGTAAAAAAAAGTAAAAAAAGTAGAGATAGTAGAGATAGAAATAATGGGGTGCAAAGGAGCAAAATAAATAAATACAGTAGGTAAAGAGGTAGTTGTTTGGGCTAAATTATAGATGGTCTATGTACAGGTGCAGTAATCTATGAGCTGCTCTGACAGCTGGTGCTTAAAGATAGTGAGGGAGATAAGTGTCTCCAGTTTCAGAGATTTTTGTAGTTCGTTCCAGTCATTGGCAGCAGAGAACTGGAAGGAGAGGCGGCCAAAGGAAGAATTGGTTTTGGGGGTGACCAGAGAGATATACCTGCTGGAGCGCGTGCTACAGGTAGGTGCTGCTATGGTGACCAGCGAGCTGAGATAAGGGGGGACTTTACCTAGCAGGGTCTTGTAGATGACCTGGAGCCAGTGGGTTTGACGACGAGTATGAAGCGAGGGCCAGCCAACGAGAGTGTACAGGTCGCAGTGGTGGGTAGTATATGGGGCTTTGGTGACAAAACGGATGGCACTGTGATAGACTGCATCCAATTTATTGAGTAGGGTTTTGGAGGCTATTTTGTAAATGACATCACCGAAGTCGAGGATTGGTAGGATGGTCAGTTTTACAAGGGTATGTTTGGCAGCATGAGTGAAGGATGCTTTGTTGCAGAATAGGAAGCCAATTCTAGATTTAACTTTGGATTGGAGATGTTTGATGTGAGTCTGGAAGGAGAGTTTACAGTCTAACCAGAAACCTAGGTATTTGTAGTTGTCCACATATTCTAAGTCAGAGCCGTCCAGAGTAGTGATGTTGGACAGGCGGGCAGGTGCAGGCAGCGATCGGTTGAAGAGCATGCATTTAGTTTTACTTGTATTTAAGAGCAATTGGAGGCCACGGAAGGAGAGTTGTATGGCATTGAAACTCGCCTGGAGGGTTGTTAACACAGTGTCAAAAGAAGGGCCAGAAGTATACAGAATAGTGTCGTCTGCGTAGAGATGGATCAGAGAATCACCAGCAGCAAGAGCGACATCATTGATGTATACAGAGAAGAGAGTCGGTCCAAGAATTGAACCCTGTGGCACCCCCATAGAGACTGCCAGAGGCCCGGACAACAGACCCTCCGATTTGACACACTGAACTCGATCAGAGAAGTAGTTGGTGAACCAGGCGAGGCAATCATTAGAGAAACCAAGGCTGTTGAGTCTGCCGATGAGGATGTGGTGATTGACAGAGTCAAAAGCCTTGGCCAGGTCAATGAATACGGCTGCACAGTATTGTTTCCTATCGATGGCTTTAGCCCAGGCTAGATTACGGTCGTGAATAATACAAGACATCTCAGAAGAAAACCATGGATTATCCTGCCTTTTAACCCTGAACCTGCGGAATGGGGCATGCTTGTTTACTATTTGGAAAAAAACATCACGAAAGAATATCCAGGCAGTTTCCACATCAGGGATAAGCTCAATCTTGCTCCAGTCAAAATAAAACAAATCATGAAAGAAAGCCTGCCCATTAAAACACTTCAAATTTCTCTTACGAATAAAACCTGGGTTTGTCCTACGAACCTTAGTATTTCTAACATCAACAACAGCACAATGGTCACTTAAATCATTACAAAAAACACCAACCGCAGAATATTTATGTGGAACATTTGTTAAATCTACCCTGATTGATTTGATATTATCTGAGCATTTAAGATTTGGGCGAGTGTGTGAGTTAATCAACTGGGTAAGATTCATAGAATTACAAAACATTTTTAAATCATCAGACACCGGCTTTAAACAACACCAGTTGAGATCACCAATCAAGATCATTTCACTGTAAAGAAGCTTAGACATAAGGTGCGTCAAAGAAGAAAATGCTATTTTCTACATTGTTGAATAATAGTGAAGACATCAAAACTATGAAATAACACAAATGGAATCATGTAGTAACCAAAAAAGTGTGAAACATATCAAAACATATATCATATATTTGAGATTCTTCAAATAGCCACCCTTTGCCTTGATAGCTTTGCACACTCTTGGCATTCTCTTAACCAACTTCACCTGGAATGCTTTTCCAACAGTCTTGAAGGAGTTCACACATATGCTGAGCACTTGTTGTTTTTCCTTTACTCTGCGGTCCTACTCATCTCAAAACATCTCAATTTGGTTGAGGTCAGGGGATTGTGGAGGCCAGGTTATCTAATGCATTACTCCGTCACTCTCCTTCTTGGTAAAATAGCCCTTACACCGCCTGGAGGTGTGTTGGGTCATTGTCCTGTTGAAAAACAAATACATTCCACTGAGTGGCGCAGTGGTCTAAGGCAAGTTGTGCAGTTAGAGATCCTGGTTGGAGTCCAGGCTCCGTCGCAGCCGGCCGCGACCGGGAGACCATGAGGCAGGCACACAATTGGCCCAGCGTCGTCCGGGTTAGGGGAGGGTTTGGCCGGCAGGGATGTTCTTGTCCCATCGAGCTCTAGCGACTCCTGTGGCGAGCTGGGCGCAATGCACACTGACAGGGTTGCCAGGTGTATGGTGTTTCCTCCGACCCATTGGTGCGCCTGGCTTCCGGGTTAAGAAGGCATTGTGTCAAGAAGCAGTGCGGCTTGGCTGGCTTGTGTTTTGAAGGACGCACGGCTCTCGACCTTCGCCTCTCCCGAGTCGTACGGGAGTTGCAGCGATGAGACAAGACTGTAACTACCAATTGGATACCACGAAAAATGTGTAAAAGTAACAAACAATAGTTTTTATTTTTTTATAATAATTTATTAAAACAAATGATCGTCCCACGAAGCCCAAACCAGATGGGATGACGTATAGCTGCAGAATGCTGTTGTAGCCATGCTGGTTAAGTGTGAATTCTAAATAAATCACAGACAGTGTCAACAGCAAAGCATCCCCACACCATAACACCTCCTCCTCCATACTTTATGGTAGGAAATACACATGCAGAGATCATCTGTTCACCCACACCGCATCTCACAAAGACAATGGCAGTTGGAACCAAAAATCTCAAATTTGGGCTCCAGACCAAAGGACAAATTGATTGTGTTTCATGGCCCAAGTAAGTCTCTTATTATTGGTGTCCTTTTAATAGTGGTTTCTTTGCAGCAATTCAACTATAAAGGCCTGATTCACACAGTCTCCTCTGAACAGTTGATGTTGAGATGTGTCAGTTATTTGAACTATGTGAAGCATTTATTTGGGCAGCAATATCTGAGGCTGGTAACTCGAATTAACTTATCCTCTGCAGCAGAAGTAACTCTGGGTCTTCCATTGCTGGGGTGGTCCTCATGAGAGCCAGTTTCATCATAGCGCTCGATTGTTTTTGCAACTACACTTGAAATATTCTGTATTGACTGACCTTCATGTCATAAAGTAATGATGGACTGTTGTTTCTCTTTGATTATTTGAGCTGTTCTTGCCATAATATGGACTTGGTATTTTACCAAATTGGGCTATCTTCTGTATACCCCCCCCCCCCCCCCACCACCTTGTCAAAACACAATTGATTGTGTCAAACGCATTAAAAATGAAAGAAATTCCACTTTTAAGAAGGCACACCTGTTTATTGAAATGCATTCCAGGTGACTTTCTCATGAAGCTGGTTGAGAGAATACCAAGAGTGTGCAAAGCTGTCATCAAGGCAAAGGGTGGCTACTTTGAAGAATCTAAAATATATTTGGATTTGTTTAACACTTTTTTGGTTACTACATGATTCCATGTGTTATTTCATCGTTTAGATTTTTCATCAATGTAGAAAATAGTAAAAAATAAAGAAAAACCCTTGAATGAGTAGGTGTTCTAAAACTTTTGACCGGTAGTGTAGAGCCTTCAGTGCTTTTTTTCCCGTGGGCTGTGGCCCCCCTTGCCTGAATTTGGTCAATATGTCCTCCAAAAGACTTTATAGCCCACTGTGGCAAAGACTATACTTTCAGGAGTTAAACACACAAAAAAAAAAAAAATCTCCTTGTTTGTCTCATTCTTCCAATCTAGCTAGTGACTTTATAAAACACAATATTTGGTATTTGTATTTTATATTATGCCAACGATATAGGAAAGCATCTGGTGGCAAAATAGCCAAAATCATGAATTAATTCAAGGTTTACAAATATGCCTAATCAATAAAACATTGTCAGAAAACAATAGTCTAAACCCAATGGTCTAAACCCAATGTCTCTACCATACATGGTTGAAAAGTTAGACGATTTACTGAGAATTTAACCTCACAACACCAAATATGGAACACATACAACCAAGTGCAGTGCAGTCTAAACTAGTAATGGTCACAGCAAATGATCGTTATTATTTCATCAACACTGTCAAGTACATGTATATGAATGTTATAATATTGTAGAGAACAATGTTACGCACGCCTCTGAAGAGGGAACGCAACACCCTGCTACAACTCAACTCCAAGTGAAGTGAAAGAGGTATGGACTGTAGGTGTGAGAAAGGACACCAAAAGGCAGAATTGACCATTTACTAGGATTTTATTCCTTACACGGTAATATGGGGGAAAGGGGCTGGACGGAACCAAAGCAAAGAAAGTAAATGTCAAAGCCCCCCTCTCATATCTAACCTGCTTACCCACTACGTACCTAACTTAGCACCACCTGGTGCCCTAACCAAAATACAGGGAGTGGTCCGCCCAGGTCTTACCTAGTGTGCCTAGACAGTGAATATACTACTATGTATGCCCGCGGGCCTCTTGCCTAAGCACTCCCTAAGTGCCTTACCCTTCCCCCCTGGGAACAAATGAAACAGGATAACAAACAATTTCAATAATCAAAACAGTGCGTCCTATTGACACACAGACATAATCAATCAGCTCCCTCAGCAACAACTAACTCAGTTAATGACCCACAGCCATCGGCCTCCTCTCTCAGCAATCCTCTCTCAGCAAAAATCTCTTTTCACAATCAATCTCCCTCTGCATTCATTCCTCTTTTTTCTCCTGAACAGAACACTGGCTTTTATATAGCTTCAGGAGGCTAATTGGATACAGCTGCGTCTTGACGAGGGGGCGGGGTCAGCTCCAATTAGCCATGGAGTCGACCAATCAGCTGCTTGGGGAGAATTCAAGAAGCCATCTCCTGAAAAAACACACTCTCAAATACAAACTACAACACAGAAACTGGGGAACGGAACAAAAAAGCTAATGATTAATTCTATGTAATTTCTAATGACATCAGGCAAAATTTCTAATGACATTTGGACATGAATTTCGTAGCTCCCTCTTGAATTGACCCTTTTTCTCTCTACATTGTATAGCAAGTAAGTGAATATGTAAAAATAATATATGTCCTTCATCAGACGCTTTTATCCAAAGCGACTTACAATAAAACCTGCTGTCGTTTATGTATGGGTGGTGATGGGAATCGAACCCACTACCCTGGCGTTGCAAGCGTCATGCTCTATCATGGTCATGGTTGCACCTCAGCCACACTCAAGGTCCTAAACAATACTGTGCAGCCGTATTCATTGACCTGGCCAAGGCTTTCGACTCTGTCAATCACCACATCCTTATCGACAGACTCAACAGCCTTGGTTTCTCAAATGATTGCCTCGCCTGGTTCATCAACTACTTCTCCAATAGAGTTCAGTGTGTAAAATCGGCTTCCTGTAGTCCGGGCCTCTGGCAGTCTCTATGGGGGTGCCACAGGGTTCAATTCTTGGGCCGACTCTCTTCTCTGTATTCATCAATGATGTCGCTCTTGCTGCTGGTGAGTCTCTGATCCACCTCTACGCAGATGACACCATTCTGTATACTTCTGGCGCTTCTTTGGACACTGTGTTAATTACCCTCCAGACGAGCTTCAATGCCATACAACTCTCCTTCCGTGGCCTCCAACTGCTCTTAAATACAAGTAAAACTAAATGCATGCTCTTCAACCGATTGCTGCCTGAACCTGCCCGCCCGTCCAGCATCACTACTCTGGACGGTTCTGACTTAGAATATGTGGACAACTACAAATACGTAGGTGTCTGGTTAGACTGTAAACTCTCTTTCCAGACACACATCAAACATCTCCAATCCAAAGTTAAATCTAGAATTGGCTTCCTATTTCGCAACAAAGAATCCTTCACTCATGCTGCCAAACGTACCCTCGTAAAACTGACCATCCTACCGATCCTCGACTTCGGCGATGCCATTTACAAAATAGCCTCCAACACCCTACTCAACAAATTGGATGCAGTCTATCGCAGTGCCATCCATTTTGTCACCAAAGCCCCATATACTACTCACCACTGCGACCTGTACGCTCTCGTTGGCTGGCCCTCACTTCATACTCGTCGACAAACCCACTGGCTCCAGGTCATCTACAAGACCCTGTTAGGTAAAGTCCCGCCTTATTTCAGCTCGCTGGTCACCATAGCAGCACTCACCCGTAGCACGAGCTCCAGCAGGTATATCTCACTGGTCATCCCCATAGCCAATTCCTTCTTTGGCCGCCTCTCCTTCCAGTTCTCTGCTGCCAATGACTGGAACGAACTACAAAAATCTCTGAAACTGGAGACACTTATCTCCCTCACTATCTTTAAGCACCAGCTGTCAGAGCAGCTCACTGATCACTGCACCTGTACATAGCCCGTCTATAAATAGCCCAAACAACTACCCCATCCCCTACTGTATTTATTTTATTTATGTTGCTCCTTTGCACCCCAGTATTTCTACTTTGCACATTCATCTACTGCACATTCATCTACTGCAAACCAACCATTCCAGTGTTTTTAATTGCTATATTGTATTTACTTCGCCACCATGGCCTATTTATTGCCCTTCTACCTCCCTTATCTCACCTAATTTGCTCACATTGTATATAGACTTGTTTTTCTACTGTATTATTGACTATGTTTATTTACTCCATGTGTAACTCTGTGTTGTTGTATGTGTCGAAATGCTTTGCTTTATCTTGGCCAGGTCGCAGTTGTAAATGAGAACTTGTTCTCAACTTGCCTACTTGGTTAAATAAAGGTGAAATAAAAAAATAAAAAATATCAACTGAGCTACGAAGAAGCACGTCGACGTCACTAGAATGATGACAAGCAATTTTAACGGATTCTAAAGGGAATCATAGAATTCCAAACTAATTTCTATGGAAACACAGTTGTCAATTTTGTAAACAATCATTTTCGAACGTGTGTTGCCAAGAGACATCTAACCGACGTTCGATGGAACGTTTTCTGTGCGAAAACAAGTTCAGTTTGCTGCTGACAACAAACTTGTTTGATTTTTGACACCTGAGATAGAACAATCGACTGGAAAATGCCTGGGTGCTTTTCAAGACTGGCGGAGAGAGTGCGTGGACGTCGGCGGCCTAATGCGTCGACAGGTTGTTCAAATTAATTTGTGGCTTGTTTTTCTTGTCTTTTTCTGTTTTGCAGGGTTCGTGATTGTCGACAGGTGGACAGCGACTTCGGAGAGGGTATGTGGAGTTTAAAACTCTTATTTAACTACATTTAACAATGTCATTATAATTTGCGAAATGTTGTGTATTTCTATAATTTCTATAAAAGACTTGGCAAAAATGCTTGTGCTAGAGATGTTGTAGCTAGCTTGCTAGTTAACATTAACTTTAGTAACTGTTGCTAAGCGATCGACTTTTGCTTCCTAGCTAGCTAGTATTAGCAATCTTGCTACGTTTTATGTCCTAACAATTGTTTATTTTATATTCCAATGTTCCTCAATTTAGAAACAACTGTCCTGGATGAGGTCCAGTTGGATGTGCCATTGGATGATGTGCCAGATGTTCCACAGCTGCCAGTCCTCCTTGATGTCCAGAATGCTGCTATTATCCTTGAGGATGTGCCAGATGTGCAGACTATCCTTGAGGTACAATTTTCTGAAAGTTTGGAGTTTTATGTTTGAAAAATATCCCAGATATTCAAGTTTTTGTCTCTTTGACATGAAACAAATCTCTTGTCTGCTTTAGGAGGCCACTGGCAATTGGCTGTTGATTCTGATTAGGTTCAGCCCCCTGTACTGTGGGCCTGTTGTGATCAGGGTAAGAGACCCCCCACACGCAGTCACATCACGGTTACTATGTTTACAGTTTCCAACATGAATGTATTGTAATGTGCAGAACAATGCCGGTCCGGTGGTTAAAGCTTGGAGAACTTTCCAGTTCATCAGCCCCATCATCACCTACATACCTGGGGGATCCCAGGTCTTTGTAACTTCCTAATCTACATTGTCAGTGTGTCACAGCGATTGCTGAAGTGGTTTTGTTGATGTTGTCTTGTTGTTTATCTCAACAGCAGGTAGTGGTGAGGATGCACCACGTTAGTAGGGTGAGAGGCCTGGAGACTCAACTGGTGTGGGCCATCTCCAAGGAGACAGCCAGGCTTAGTCCAAAGGGCATCCCCTACTGTGCCACCAAAGTGCAGTCCATCACTTGGATCCAGGTAACACGTAAATACTACTGAAATAGTATTAAATTAGATTTTTCTTCACTTATTCCATTTGGCCTTAACATGTATTCTCTCTCTGTCAGCGTGTGGCTGGCAGGGTGACCCACTATGTGTCTCACCTCCGCCACGAGACGTCTGTGGACGTGACGCTTGGCTGCTACCAGGTAAATAAACAATTTCCTATGTATATAGAGTAGACATTACTGGGCATTTTTGCATTAGATTTGGTGTGTTTTCTAATATTGTGTGTGTGGTAAACAGGTGTGTTGTGTGTTTTGAGCAGCAGACTGATGTCTCAGTGGTGTACGCCACTCTCCACATGGGGCTGGACGGGCTTCTCTCCTCTTCAGCGTGGTCGGAGGCTGCCTCCTTCTCTACGCCCACCACTCAGCAGTTCACTGACCCAGAGCCTGAGGGCCACAACTGCTATGAGGTCAGACGTTACACACACATACTATTGACTAGGAGCATTAAGATCCTTCCATTGACCGATTGTTTGTTATGTCATTGAATTGGTCACTGATTTTGAATGCTTGTTTTGTTGTCGTAGGGCTGGGAGGAGGACCTGCTGCCTGAGGAGAGGGAGGTTCCTCTGCTAAATTGAGTTCCTCTAAATGTCTGTGTAGTGTGGGCTTGTCAGATGCTGAAGGATAGTGGTCATAATGCTGTTATCCCCCATTGACTCTAATGGTTGACATGCTCCATTCCCTCCCTTTCACAGCCTCTACCTTACCACCAAGAGAGTGGAGGACATCGCCCTGAGGCTCGTCTCCCTGCGCCAGGCCTTCACTGTGAGTGGACCCACTTTTCTTTTTCTCTCTGTGACTTCTTGTTCTGTCTCCTAGAGGAAGATGCCTCACCCTAACTCTTCCCTCTTCCCTAGACCCTGCTTGGTTCCACCCTGAGCAGGAACCATCTGTTTGTGGCGGGAAAGGTCCTCCTGGGCGCACTGGTTCAGGCCAACCACATGGTAACTCACTAATTCATTCTCTTTCAAGGGAAAGAGAGCGTCCCTGAGGGGAAATGTGTTCTGTTCACTAAGATGCTCTTTTCTTTGTCATAGGACGAGGCCAAGTTCATCCGTACTTATACCGACTTTGTGGACTACCTGAGTGACCCCTCCAAGCGGAATGACATTGAGAGGGAGCTGGCTGAGGCAAAGGTGAGTTCATTAACTCTTTCAAGTCTCACTGAGTTCTTCCACATGCATGTCTTTTATACATCACAGTAGCTGATCTAAATGAAATCATTCCTAATTTCTCCAAATGTGTTTTCTTGTCCTAGATCCATCATGTGAACATGATAGATGTCGTCTTTGAGCTGGTGCTGTTTGGGATGATGACAGCTCAGAAGTCCCTGAGGGTGGTAAGTAGCATCTCACTGGTACATGTTTTGATATCTATTAGCAGTTTCACTTAAATTCCTCTTCTCTTCTATTCTCTCCTCCTTTGTTTCCTTTAGCACCCCGGTGGGTTTGTGGAGCGTCTGTACGCTCTCCTGTACTCCTTCCTGCCCACTGCTGCCAACATGGAGCCAGAAACTGACAGATACCTGCTGCTGCTCAATGCAAGAGTCAAGAGGTTACTTCCTGTTTACTTCCATATTTTTAGTGTACTTCCTTATTTGTGGTTAACCAGGTTCCAATGTCATTTTAGGGGGAGTTTCTAATTGTTTCTCTCCTCTTGATAAGCTAGTAACTCAGAGCCATTTTCTATGTGTTGTGTGGTGTTCTCTTCAGGGCGGGCTGATGGCTCTGCTAGAGGACATGTTTGGCCAGCAGCTGGCCTGGTACTTTAACCCAGAGTCTCTGGTCACGGAGCTCTCCAGCCTCCTGGAGTACCACTTGGAGAACCTCATGGCCAGCATGTAGTCCTACTGCAGGGACCATACTCCTTTCTCCCTCTCTCTCTCTTTTGAAGGAATGAAGGACTTGAAGTGCTTTGTTGATCCCTGATTAGTTAACACCCATTAATTTAATGTATTCTCTTGTTTTTTTCTCTCCCCACAGGATTCTTGTGACACTTTACCACCCAAGAGGGATCCAGACACCAATGCACTACATTACTTTGCACTGAATTTGACATTTTTAAATAAAATAAGTTGTAGTTCAAAAACATTTTTGTTTCCGTCTTGTCATCTATTTGATTTTATGACCATTTCCTCTTCCTAGAGGTATAATGCTAATATTAGATTATTACATGAACAATGATGCTTTATTATCTGCATATGGAAATAAAAAAACAATGTTTAGTTGATTTACAGATACTACAGGCCCACACTTTATATGATTTTGTACTGTGGTTTGTGATACTGTACTATTTAAAAACATGTAGGACTACATACACTGAGTGCACAAAACAGTAGGAACGTCTTCCTAACATTGAGTTGCACACCCTTTTTCCCTCAGAACAGCCTCAATTCATCGGGGCATGGACTCTACAAGCTGCACTAAGCGTTCCACAAGGATGCTGGCCCATGTTGTGTCAAGTTGACTGGACGTTCTTTGCGTGGTGGACCATTTTTGATACACATGGGAAACTTTTGAGCATGAAAAAAACAGCAGTGTTGCAGTTCTTGACACACTTAACCCGGTGCGCCTGGCACCTACTACCATACCCCGTTCAAAGGCACTTAAATCTTTTGTCTTGCCGAATCACCCTCTGAATGACACACACAATCCATGTCTCAATTCTCTCAAGGTTTTAAAATCTTTCTTTAACTCCCCTTCATCTACACTGATTGAAGTGGATTCAACAAGTGACATCAATAAGGGGTCATAGCTTTCACTTGGTCAGTCTGTCATGGAAAGAGCATGTGTCCTCAATGTTTTATATTATCAGTGTGTGTAGTAACCTGGTACAGTATAACGTTTACCTCTAGAGGGGGTAATTTCTTCAGTCTTGAATGTTACTTCTCCCTATCCCTACTCTACATTAACAGTCTGCCATTGTAGACTCCGGTAACTCGGGTATCTTAGTTTTTTATATTTGCCATTAATGTCTGAACCATTTACCATCTTTCCCACTGAAACCAGTAATGTTAGCGTTCATGTGAGAGAGGGTGTAGTAGTGCATACTGACCACTAGTTGGATCATAGTGTGGGTGGTGGAGTTCATGCAGGAACACAGAGGGTAGAGGCATTCTCCATCACAGTAGAAGGCAGAGTAACCCGTAGGAGCCAACACCCAGTCCTAATGGAGAGAAATACCATAGAAATCGAATTAAAATATTAGATGAATGACTAGAATAGACTCTTTCAATGAGAAATACATGATAAAGAATCCAAAGAACATACTCTACAATGCACATCCTACACAAATGCCTTGCTTCCCTAAAAATACTGTGTGTTACAGCAAATAAGATGGTAAAATGTTAGTTCATGATTATCTATTCAGTACAATGAGTAGTTAAGAGAGATAGAATCTCACCTTCCAGCCTTGTTCACTGAATCTCACATATAATTCATGTCTCTTACAAGCCTGACGCCCACACATGGCTGTGATCTGAACGGGACCAAAAAATATGTTATGAACCAGAACTCAACTTAAGTAATTTTGTAATTGGGATGAACTATCCCTTTAAATTGTGTATAAAACAAGTTTAACTACAAGACGAAAAAACAGTGTTGTCCCCCTGACCTTGTATGTATACTGGGCAAGGGCAGGTCGTATTTGGGCTTCTTCTTATGGGGGTTGGATTTCAGGGCGACAAGGGGGCGACAAGGGGCCAGGCTGACCCTGAAGTAGTTGGTTAGATGAGTACTTGAAGGCTTATATCTATGTTTTGGAATGTTGGATGTTGATTTTGGGAGGCTTCCATCATAGAAAAGGGACCAGACCACTTTTTTTGTTAGTTAACCTAAACGAATCACGACCCTCTATAGAATAACAACAGTTGACTGCTATTTAAGTAATAGTTTGACTGTCAAATCCATGTATTGGTTAGGGTTAGGGTTAGGTTGACTTTTATGGAGAGACCAGCCCAAATTTTCTGTGCCATTTCCTGGGCATTTCATTACCCCCGCGTTCTAAGTTCTGCGCGTTCTAAGTTCTGCGCAACCCAGCGCTTGGAAAAATCAATGGTACAAAACCTAAGATATTGATCTTGTAAGAGGTGCGTAACGGGCTGCAGGGAAGTCAGGCACAGGAGAGCAGAACTGGGTAATAACCGAAGCAGTTTAATGAGGAAAAAACCAACGGCTCCCAGAACAACAAAATATGGGTTGAAATAATCCATCGCAAACCAGTCTGAAGTGCACATACACTTTACAACAAACAATTCCACACACAGACATGGGGGGAACAGAGGGTTATTTACACGTCAAGTAATGAGGGAATGTAAACCAGGTGTGTGGGAAAACAAGACAAAACAAATGGAAAATGATAGGTGGATTGGCGATTGCTAGAAGACCGGTGACGTTGAACGCCGCCCGAACAGGGAGAGGAACCGACTTCGGCGGAAGTCGTGACAGTACCCCCCTCCCTTGACGCGGGGCTCCAGCAGCACGCCAACACCGGCCTCGGGGACGACCAGGAAGGCGAGGTGCAGGGCGATCCGGACGGAGACGGTGGAAATCCTGCATGATTGAATTGTCCAACACAACCTCCACCAGAACCCAGCATCTCTCCTCCGGACCGTACCCCTCCCACTCCACGAGTTACTGAAGGCCCCTCGCCCGATTCCTCGAATCCAGTATGGAGCGAACGGCATACGCCGGGTCCCCCTCGATGTCCAGAGGGGGCAGAGGAACCACCCGCACCTCAGACCCCTGGAGCGGACCAGCCACCACCGGCCTGAGGAGACATACATGGATTGAGGGGTTAATACGGTAATCGAGTGGGAGCTGTAACCTGTAACACACCTCGTTCAGTCTCCCCAGGACTTTAAACGGCCCCACAAACCGCGGACCCAGCTTCCGGCAGGGCAGGCTGAGGGGCAGGTTTCGGGTCGAGAGCCAGACCTGGCACCGGAACCTCACTGCGGTGACGGTCTGCGCTGGCTTTCTGGCGCAGCACAGCGCTGAAGGTGAACATGGGAGGCGTCCCATGTCACCTCCGCGCGCCGAAACCAGTCGTCCACCGCAGGAGCCTCGGTCTGACTCTGATGCCAAGGAGCCAGAACCGGCTGATACCCCAGTATGCACTGGAAGGGGGAGAGGTTAGTGGAGGAGTGGCGAAGCGAGTTCTGGGCCATCTCTGCCCAGGGCACGAACGCCGCCCGCTCCCCCGGCCGGTCCTGGCAACAAGACCGCAGAAACCTACCCACATCCTGGTTAACTCTCTCCACCTGCCCGTTACTCTCGGGGTGAAAACCCGAGGTAAGGCCGATCGAGACCCCCAGACGCTCCATGAACGCTCTCCAGACCCTCGACGTGAACTGGGGACCTCGGTCAGACACTGTATCCTCAGCCACCCCGTAGTGCCGTAAGACATGAGTGAACAAGGCCTCGGCAGTCTGTAGGGCCGTAGGGAGAACGGGCAGAGGAAGGAGACGGCAGGACTTGGAGAAACGGTCCACCCTGACCAGGATCGTGGTGTTACCCTGTGAGGGGGGAGATCTGTGAGAAAATCTATCGACAGGTGAGACCATGGCCGTTGTGGAACGGGTAAGGGGTGTAACTTACCTATGGGCAGGTGCCAAGGAGCCTTACACTGGGCGCACACCGAGCAGGAGGAAACATAAACCCTCACGTCCTTAGCCAAGGTGGGCCACCAGTACTTCCCAATCAAACAGCGCACTGTCTGACCGATACCTGGATGACCAGAGGAGGGTGACGTGTGAGCCCAATAGGTCAGCCGGTCACGGACAGCAGACGGAACGTACAGACGCCCAGCGGGACACTGGAGAGGAGTGGGCCCTGCCCATAACGCCTGCTCAATGTCCGCTTCCAGCTCCCAAACTACCAGCGCCACTAGGCAGGAGGCCGGGAGTATGGGGGTGGGTTCCATGGGCCGCTCCTCTGTGTCATACAGCCAGGACAGTGTGTCTGCCTTGACATTCTGGGAACCTGGTCTGTACAAAAGGGTGAAAACAAAACGGGTGAAAAACATGGCCCACCTTGCCTGGCGAGGATTCTACTCGCTGCCCGGATGTACTCCAGATTGCAGTGGTCAGTCCAGATGAGAAAAGGGTGTTTTGCCCCCTCAAGCCAATGTCTCCACGCCTTCAAAGCCTTGATGACAGCCAACAGCTCCCGGTCCCCCACGTCATAGTTTCGCTCCGCGGGCTGAGCTTCCTCGAGAAGAAGGCACAGAGGTGGAGCTTCGGTGGCGTACCCGAGCGCTGAGAGAGCACGGCTCCTATCCCAGCCTTGGTCCACCTCCACTGTGAACGCCAAAGAGGGATCCGGATGGGCCAGCACGGGATCCGAGGTAAACCGAGCCCTTAGGTGACCAAAAGCCCTGTCCGCCTCAGCCGACCACTGCAGAAGTACCGGGCCCCCATTCAGCAGTGAGGTAATGGGAGCCACTACCTGACCAAAACCCCGGATAAACCTCCGGTAGTAATTGTCAAACCCTAGAAACCGCTGCACCTCCTTTACCATGGTGGGAGTCGGCCAATTACGCACGGCTGAAATGTGGTCACTCTCCATCTCCACCCCTGAGGTGGAAATGCGGTACCCTAGGAAGGAGACAGACTGCTGGAAGAACAGGCATTTCTCAGCCTTGACGTACAGGTCATGCTCCAACAGTCGACCAAGCAGCCTGCACACCAGGGACACATGCTCCGCACGTGCAGATGAGTATATCAGAATATCATCGATTTACACCACTACACCTGCCCGTGCAGGTCCCTGAAAACCTTGTCTACAACGGCTTGGAAGACTTATGGAGCATTCATCAACCCATACGGCATGACGAGGTACTCATAATGCCCTGAGGTAGTACTGAACGCTGTCTTCCACTCGTCTCCCTCCCGGAAACGCACCAGGTTGTAAGCGCTCCTGAGATCTAGTTTGGTGAAGAAGCGCACCCCGTGCATTGACTCAATCGCTGTGGCTATGAGAGGTAGCGCGTAACTGTACTTCACAGTGATCTGGTTTAGGGCTCAATAGGCAATACACGGGCGCAGACCTCCCTCCTTCTTCTTCACAAAAAAATAAACTTGAGGAGGCGGGTGAAGTGGAGGACCGAATGTACCCCTGATGCAGATATTCGGAGACAAATGTTTCCATAGCCGCCGCCTGTGACAGGGGATACACGTGACTCCTGGGAAGTGCAGCGTCTACCAGGAGATGTATCGCGCAATCCCTGCAACGATGGGGTGGTAATTGAGTTGCCTTCTTTTTGGAGAAGGCGAGAGCCAAATCGGAATATTCGGGGAGATTGCGCATGGTGGAGACCTGGTCTAGAGTTTCCACCGTAGTAGCACCAACGGAAACCCCTAGACACCTCCCCGCGACCATCCCGTGAGAGCCCTTCGTTGCCATGAAACAGTGGGGTCATGACAGGCTAACCAGGGTAGGTCTAGCACCACGGGTAATGCAGGAGAGTCAATGAGGAGGAGACTCAGCGGAAACGGTGGCCTCCGTAATCAACCCTGACCATATTGGTTGACTAAGGCGTGAACTGGGAAGGGCATAGCCACTGGAACAATGGGGATCCCTAAACTATGGGCAAATGATCTGTCTATAAAATTCCCAGTCGCGCCTGAATGGATGAACGCTTTATGCTGGGAATGCGGGGAAAACTCAGGAAAAGTAACATACAAAAACATGTGTGCAACAGAGGGCTCTGGGTAAGAATGGTGCCGGCTAACCTGGGGTGACGCCAGAGTGCCCTGCTTGCTGCCTCGACCCCCAGAGGACCCAACCCGGCACCGACCGGCAGTGTGACCTCTGCGGCCACAGATGGTGCACGTGAAGGAACCTCCTCCGGTCTCCCTGAGCGCAGCACCTCCCAGCTCCATGGGCATCGGAGCGCTGGTGCTGGGAGATGGAACCGACAGACTCCGCTCTGGACGTCTGTGGGTAGCCAGCAGGTTATCCAGCCAACTAAAAATGGCATATCAGTTTGGATACTGTAATATTCATGTGTAAACATACTGAATAATAATTGGATGCATTTTACCGCCATATTATACTGTGCTATGATTGGTTAAGACCACCCAAATGGTTAGGTCATGGTCAGTTTGATGCTGGTTGGCGATACGTGAACATTCCAGTTATAGCTAGCTAATAAAGAGCTACTTTAAGAAATATCCTGTAGTACTGCATTTTATTATTTTGTACAAAGCGTGCAAAACAAGGCTGCAACTGGGACAACATTTCGTTTTTGCAGGGAGGTGTTGTAAGGGGCTTAATACAGTTGTATTCCAGCCACTAGGGGGTACTCTGGTGAAGCCCATGGGAAATAAAGAAATATAGTTTAAGTGAATTGGGAAGAGTACGAATGAAAAACTAAAGAAAGACTGTAAACGGCCGTTACCTGTGCTAACACGATTCAAAGTGAGGTAAACCATAGTTTTCGCGTTGTAGTTTATATGATAAGCTCATTGGAAGGGTAACATACACAGGATGTACATAAATGGGCATGAACACATGACACAGAAAATAAAATATTGACAATTAGAAATTCAAAATGCATCTAAATATATTTCGTTCTGTCTATGGAATACATTAAAAAAAATTGTTAAAAAAAATATATATGTATAAAATATACTTGTCTGTACAGTAAGTAAATGAATCCTACAGACGAAGAACCATATATGTGACAATTTTTCAATTTTAAGATAATCAGTTATTTTTATATTATTCATTGTGTGTACCACATTAGGTGTTTTATGGTTGACAAATAATTCACCATACCCATATCTTCCAACATCAATTGATATTTTTTTGTTATTTCAAAAAATAGTAGCACGCTTGCATGAAGGTGTGGTTATTTACAGGCAATTTCTTATATGCTATGGAGGTGCATTTGTTACTTTTTGTCAAAATAATTGTTCTGACAGCAATTTTTTCCCCGACAGAGAAGGAAGTCAAAGCGGACACCTACGAAGATGTCATCTCAGGTAAGCAGCACTGGGCTGTATTGACGTATCCTCATATCTCAGTTATTGTTTTCTTTACTTTCAGAGAGCAAGCTGACCAAGGGGGTCGAAAATGTAGATATTGCCAGATGTTCACTGTGTGAGGACCAGGCCGTGGAAGCTTTATTGCTGGCAAAGTGTCCCTAACCAGAGGTAATTAAACTGTTCTGTGTTATTTTTCTCCATCTCTGCCTGTCTTGGTGTACATGGAATCTGTCTCACATGCATGAATTTAAAAAAAAACTTACGATGTCAGCTGCTAATTTTCTGATTTACAGCCATTTTCACTGGACTATCTGTTGCTGCTAAGTCATGGGTTAGCCTTGCAATAACCAAGTGGTGAGACACCTATTGGCATTATCTTCTATTGTTTGTCCTCATGGGTCTGTTTTTCAGCTCAAAGTACTCTGTAGCCACTCACGTCATCCCTCTCCCCCTAAATCCTCTAGGTTATATCAGCTGTTATTTTGAACCTCTCCCGCATCTGAACTGGCTGACAGAGGGCACAGCCTGATCATAGGTGAGATGTTACTTGGTTGAGTCAACAGGAAGTATTATTAAAGAGATGCTTTACATTGAAACCCCAGAGTTAATGATCCAAGGTCAGTTTTGCATTTCACCTCCTGATTAGAGATGACTGACCGTGTTAGACATTAAAAAAACAAGGCTTAATCATGCTCTCTCGTCTGCAGGTATGTTTTGATGTGAGAGGAATCCAGTCCCGACAGCGCAATTGTGATGAACTGAGAGAATATTAGGGTAGCACTGTCATTCAGGAATCATATGCTATCTGCCGCTGTTCTTACCTCTCTACCCACCTCATCTTCTAATGCACACCATATGTGCATTGAAGTACAGATCTGCCTACCATTTCTTTTTTAACTAGGCAAGTCAGATAAGAATGACGGCCTAAGAACTGCCTTGTTCAGGGACAGAAGGACAGACCTTGTCGGCTCGGGGATTCGATCTTGCAACCTTCCGGTTACTAGTCCACCTACCCGCCCAAGATTGAACTTGTATTTATAATATTACAATTAAAATGCACTTCTTTCAATAAAGCGTTTCACATTCTCCACTGGTTGAAATACTATCCTGTGTCCGTCCACAGATTAATGGAGTTAAATGTGCATAGGTTTTTTTCTCTCTGTATATATGAATTACAGATCAATCATGTTTAGTCTATTGTATAGTTACAATGTGTAATCATTGATATCCCAGGAGCAGTAAACACTGTTGAAGTGTATAATTGTAATACATGCAGACACCGCATCATTTAAATAATGGCATTTGATATGACTGAAAAATACTGTCTCAGTCATACCTGAACCGCACCTTTATTTGCCAAGGAAGAGTACATGACCGGTGAATATATTCAATGTACAGACTACAGTACATGTGTATATAGGACTTGCATCCATGGCACATTAAAGTTATATTCTACTCTAGGCTTCATTAATGCCATTCAGACTTGAGGTTCATAGATTGGTATGAATATTACTTCAGAACTTTATGTTTTAGGGTCCATACCCAGATCGGCTACATAGTTCTTTTTAACCCGACACAATAAGCAAGTAAATAGTTAGCTAGCTATGTTACTTCAGCTGCATTGCAAGGCAAGCTTACACAATTGTGCAGTCAATGCGTTTGTCTCTACATTAACACATTCCTCTCAAATTGTACATTTGCTTGACTCGTTAAGACGTCAGCCATCTTCGTTGAGCGCCACAAGGCAACGGTGGCTCGCGTCAAAATTCGTCATCACAAAGCCTTTGTACCCAAATGCATTATGAGTGCTGTCGTGGCAATTTCCTGTATTACCAAATGAGGAGAGTTACAAACCACACACCAGTCAGAGTTATACTTAAACTTCATCTTTAATAATATGAGCTTTACCAAAGCCCTGTGACTTTCAACAATTCACTATCTATGAATTGTTGAGAGTTCCAAGATATTGGCAACTGAGATCTTTTATAGCAAAGATATACCCCTCTCAACTTACATGACGAACCACAGATCTTAGGAAAACTTCACAAAGGGCCTTTTACTTGAGAATGGAGTATCCCTTAGGCAGATTGCATTTGCTATAAATTATCGCTCAGTTTGGTCTCTAAAACGAGGTTCTAATCTCGTTCCTGGTACTTCATAGTACCAAAACATTACATCATCCAAGGCATAACTCAATATACTAAGGAGCATCAAAAGTCGTACTATAAATTCTCAGACAACACAAAGATTCCTTAATGCCCTTCCAGACTCCCTCTGCCTACCCAAGGACGTCAGAGGACAAAAATCAATTAACTACCTAACTGAGGTACTCAATTTAACCTTGCACAATACCCTAGACGCAGTCGCACCCCTAAAAACTACAAACGTTTGTCATAAGGAACTAGCTCCCTGGTATACAGAAAATACACGAGCTCTGAAGCAAGCTTCCAGAAAACTGGAACGGAACTGGCGCCACACCCAACTGGAAGTCTTCCGACTAGCTTGGAAAGACAGTACCGTGCAGTATCGAAGAGCCCTCACTGCTGCTCGATCATTCTATTTTTCCAACTTAATTGAGGAAAATAAGAACAAGCCGAAATTTATTTTTGATACTGTCGCAAAGCTAACTAAAAAGCAGCATTCCCCAAGTGAGGATGGCTTTCACTTCAGCAGTAATAAATTCATTAACTTCTTTGAAGAAAAGATCATGATCATTAGAAAGCAAATTACGGACTCCTCTTTAAATCTGCGTATTCCTCCAAAGCTCAGCTGTCCTGAGTCTGCACAACTCTGCCAGGACTTAGGATCAAGAGAGACACTTAAGTGTTTTAGTACTATATCTCTTGACACAATGATGAAAATAATCATGGCCTCTAAACCTTCAAGCTGCATACTGGACCTGCTATAAAGAGCTGCTTCCTGTGCTCGGCCCTCCTATGTTGAACATAATAAACGGCTCTCTATCCACCGGATGCGTACCAAACTCACTAAAAGTGGCAGTAATAAAGCCTCTCTTGAAAAAGCCAAACTTTGACCCAGAAAATATAAAAAACTATCGGCCTATATCGAATCTTCCATTCCTCTCAATTTTAGAAAGCTGTTGACAAGACAAACAATGTATACAAAATGCTTTAGTCTGGTTTTAGACCCCATCATAGCACTGAGACTGCACTTGTGAAGGTGGTAAATGACCTTTAAATGGCGCAGACCGAGGCTCTGCATCTGTCCTCGTGCTCCTAGACCTTAGTGCTGCCTTTGATACCATCGATCACCACATTCTTTTGGAGAGATTGGAAACCCAAATTGGTCTACACGGACAAGTTCTGGCCTGGTTTAGATCTTATCTGTCGGAAAGATATCAGTTTGTTTCTGTGAATGGTTTGTCCTCTGACAAATCACCTGTACATTTCGGTGTTCCTCAATGTTCCGTTTTGGGACCACTATTGTTTTCACTATATATTTTACCTCTTGGGGATGTCATTCGAAAGCATAATGTTAACTTTCACTGCTATGCGGATGACACACAGCTGTACATTTCAATGAAACATGGTGAAGCCCCAAAATTGCCCTCACTAGAAGCCTAGGTTTCAGACATAAGGAAGTGGATGGCTGCAAACTTTCTACTTTTAAACTCGGACAAAACAGAGATGCTTGTTCTAGGTCCCAAGAATCAAATCAAATCAAATCAAATTTTATTAGTCACATACACATGGTTAGCAGATGTTAATGCGAGTGTAGCGAAATGCTTGTGCTTCTAGTTCCGACAATGCAGTAATAACAACAAGTAATCTAACCTAACAATTCCACAACTACTACCTTATACACGCAAGTGTAAAGGGATAAAGAATATGTACATAAAGATATATGAATGAGTGATGGTACAGAACGGCATAGGCAAGATGCAGTACATGGTATAGAGTACGGTATATACCTATGAGATGAGTACTGTAGGGTATGTAAACATAAAGTGGCATAGTATAAAGTGGCTAGTGGTCCATGTATTACATAAGATGGCAAGATGCAGTAGATGATATAGAGTACAGTATATACATATACATAAGAGATGTGTAATGTAGGGTATGTAAACATTATATTAGGTGGCATTGTTTAAAGTGGCTGGTGGTACGTTTTTACATAATTTCCATCAATTCCCATTTTTAAAGTGGCTGGAGTTGAATCAGTATGTTGGCAGCGGCCGCTAAATGTTAGTGGTGGCTGTTTAACAGTCTGATGGCCTTGAGATAGAAGCTGTTTTTCAGTCTCTCGGTCCCTGCATTGATGCACCTGTACTGACCTCGCCTTCTGGATGATAGCGGGGTGAACAGGCAGTGGCTTGGGTGGTTGTTGTCCTTGATGATCTTTATGGCCTTCCTGTGACAAAGAGGTCTTCTGTTGAATCTGACAATTAATCTTGATGGTTGTAAAGTCGTCTCAAATAAAACTGTGAAGGACCTCAGCGTTACTCTGGACCCTGTTCTCTCTTTTGACGAACATATCAAGACTGTTTCAAGGACAGCTTTTTTCCATCTACGTCACATTGCAAAAATCAGAAACTTTCTGTCCAAAAATGATGCAGAAAAAGTAATCCATGCTTTTGTTACTTCAAGGTTAGACTACTGCAATGCTCTACTTTCCGGCTACCCGGATAAAGCACAAAATAAACTTCAGTTAGTACTAAATACGGCTGCTAGAATCCTGACTAGAACCCAAAATTGTTATCATATTACTCCAGTGCTAGCCTCCCTACACTGGCTTCCTGTTAAGGCAAGGGCTAATTTCAAGGTTTTACTGCTAACCTATAAAACATTACATGGGCTTGCTCCTACCCCTCTTTCCGATTTGGTCCTGCTGTACATACCTACACATACGCTACGGTCACAAGACGCAGGCCTCCTTATTGTCCCTACAATTACTAAGCAAACAGCTGGAGGCAGGGCTTTCTCCTATAGAGCTCAATTTTTATGGAATGGTCTGCCTACCCATATGAGAGACGCAGACTCTGTCTCAAGTTTTAAGTCTTTACTGAGGACTCATCTCTTCAGTGGGTCATATGATTGAGTGTAGTCTGGCCCAGGAGTGTGAAGGTGAACGGAAAGGCTCTGGAGCAACGAACCGCCCTTGCCGTCTCTGCCTGGCCGGTTCCCCTCTCTCCACTGGGATTCTCTGCCTCTAACCCTATTACAGGGGCTGAGTCACTGGCTTACTGGTGCTCTTTCATGCCGTCCCTAGGAGGGGTGAGTCACTGACGTGATCTTCCTGTCTGGGTTGGC
Organism: Salvelinus fontinalis; assembly: GCF_029448725.1. Taxonomy (NCBI): domain Eukaryota; kingdom Metazoa; phylum Chordata; class Actinopteri; order Salmoniformes; family Salmonidae; genus Salvelinus; species Salvelinus fontinalis. The sequence continues at coordinate 7,164 of NW_026600576.1, read as the reverse complement.
GCCCCCCCCCCCCCTTGGTTTGTGCCGTGGCGGAGATCTTTGTGGGCTATACTCGGCCTTGTCTCAGGATGGTAAGTTGGTGGTTGAAGATATCCCTCTAGTGGTGTGGGGGCTATGCTTTGGCAAAGTGGGTGGGGTTATATCCTTCCTGTTTGGCCCTGTCCGGGGGTATCATCGGATGGGGCCACAGTGTCTCCTGACCCCTCCTGTCTCAGCTTCCAGTATTTATGCTGCAGTAGTTTGTGTCGGGGGGCTAGGGTCAGTTTGTTATATCTGGAGTACTTCTCCTCTCTTAGCCGGTGTCCTGTGTGAATTTAAGTATGCTCTCTCTAATTCTCTTTCTCTCTCTGAGGACCTGAGCCCTAGTACCATGCCTCAGGATTACCTTGCTGTCCCCAGTCCACCTGGCCGTGCTGCTGCTCCAGTTTCAACTGTTCTGCCTGCGGCTATGGAACCCTGACCTGTTCAACGGATGTGCTACCCGTCCCAGACCTGCCGTTTTCAACTCAGAGACTGCAGGAGCGGTAGAGATACTCTTAATGATCGGCTATGAAAAGCCAACTGACATTTACTCTTGAGGTGATGACTTGCTGCACCCTCGATAACTACTGTGATTATTATTTTTTTACCATGCTGATCATTTATGAACATCTTGGCCATGTTCTGTTATTATCTCCACCCAGCACAGACAGAAGAGGACTGGCCACCCCTCAGCCTGGTTCCTCTCTAGGTTTTGGCCTTTCTAGGGAGTTTTTCCTAGCCACCGTGCTTCTACACCTGCATTGCTTGCCTTTTGGGGTTATAGGCTGGGTTTCTGTACAGCACTAAGATATCAGCTAATGTAAGAAGAGCTATATAAATGCACTGCTCAAAAAAATAAAGAGAACACTTAAACAACACAATGTAACTCCAAGTCAATCACACTTCTGTGAAATCAAACTGTCCACTTAGGAAGCAACACTGATTGACAATAAATTTCCCATGCTGTTGTGCAAATGGAATAGACAAAAGGTGGAAATTATAGGCAATTAGCAAGACACCCCCCAAAACAAGAGTGATTCTGCAGGTGGTGACCACAGACCACTTCTCAGTTCCTATGCTTCCTGGCTGATGTTTTGGTCACTTTTGAATGCTGGCGGTGCTCTCACTCTAGTGGTAGCATGAGACGGAGTCTACAACCCACACAAGTGGCTCAGGTAGTGCACTTCATCCAGGATGGCACATCAATGCGAACTGTGGCAAAAAGGTTTGCTGTGTCTGTCAGCGGTGTCCAGAGCATGCAGGCGCTACCAGGAGACAGGCCAGTACATCAGGAGACGTGGAAGAGGCCGTAGGAGGGCAACACAGCAGCAGGACCGCTACCTCCGCCTTTGTGCAAGGAGGTGCACTGCCAGCGCCCTGCAAAATGACCTCCAGCAGGCCACACATTGTGTTGTTTAAGTGTTCCCTTTATTTTTTTGAGCAGTGTACATTTGATCCCATCTCAAGTGAACCTCCTCTTCTCCCCACTCCTGGACAAGCTCACTGAGGGTAGTGACTTGCGCACAGACATTGTTGAGATAAGAGATAATTGGTTTCCCCTTAATCACGCCATCCCTTCACATATGAAGACAATGTTCCATTCTGACGTCACCCCTCTCTGGGCCCCAAGTGACTGAGCCCTAGCTGAGAAGGGAAACGTGCAACTGTATAGTCCAAAGGGACACATTCTAATGATATCTCACATAAGCATATTATGTAAATGAAACATCCTATTTATCCATGTTACCCAACTAATTCATCCTCCAGTGCGCCAATTCCCCCTTGTGGTCTGGAGCAATCCCGCGGTGCAAGCTCGCAATTTTAAGGAGGAACTGCTGCATCTCTTCAGTCCCCGCTGTTCCGTAAGGTGTTTCTTTAAATCTGATCCTGATGCGGAATAGATTGCAACGTATTCATGACTCTGTACCTTCCGTAATCCGGACTTGGCGATTGGTAAGAGACCTCTGGTGGCATGTCTTGTGGGGTATGCATGGGTGTCCGAGCTGTGCGCTAGTAGTTTTATAACCAGACCGCTCGGTACATTCAGCTGTGAACACTTCTTACAAAAAACAGGTAGTGAGAAAGTCAAGCTCTCCACATTTGAGATGTACATGCATATCATTAAAGAAAGGTCCATATTTGGATGGAAACCAAGCTAGTGAGAGGTATCAAGTAAAGTAGTAATTTCAGTTGAAAATTCCCAACACTGCTGTGCTCCCTGGGGCCTGCAGCCAACCACAGCCCTGCTGGCCTCACAAACCACCATCTGCTATAACATTGAGTCAGTTCTTCCTACTGGACATTGGAAAGCTTTTGTTGACACCCATTGTTCGTCCTAGATGGGAAATTGGTGTGGATGGTTCAGAGTTCCATGCTTACAAAAGGGTTGATTGATACACATCAGATGACAAGCCTACTACATCCACTAAAGTACATGCGCCTTGGTGTTATACGCAAATCAGATACAATTAAGGTAGCTCCAACGGTTAGGATTGTTGCCACGCAAGTAAAGCAAACGTAATTGTTATAGAACACTTAATTTGACATGTTAGAACAAGACATTACACCCAAAGAATGTATCCAGAAGAAACATACAAATGAGGCTCCTCAAAGAGGTCTTTGACATGTCGTTGACCTGTTGAGAGAGAGAGAACCTATTAGTTCAGTTATGGTCTGACAGGGTCTGGAAAGCATAAAACAAGACCTACCTCTTTTCAAGTTGTCCTGATTCACACATTGTCCACTACAGGGGCCGCCAGAGGGACTACTGGCGTCACAGATGACCACATCACAATGGACGAAGACCTAGGAATCAAAGATTTGATGGTGTCAGATAAATTTAAATAAAGGGATGATTGCCACTCACAAAATTAACCTAAAGATTGTTGGGTGAACTTTGTTACCTGGCCACTCGGCTCAACCGCATCCTCGACGAAGGAAAACATATAGACCTCAAAGCGTTTGACGTGAGGGGGGAAGTGGACCCTGGCGTCAGCTACCACCGGGTGGAAGACCACACGGTACGGATCCTCCGGGTTCTCACAACTGCCAGTGTAGAGAGAGGGACTAAGTTAGGAACAAGAACACTAAACCCCAACCGCCTTGTGTACGAAGTCTTATGGTGGTGTCATGACTGTCCTGTGAGGATCAGATCAATTTACACCATGTTGTAAATGACAGGAGAAGTGGGTTCCTTCTCCACCTCCAGTATGAACTAAAGGAATGTCTTTGTTAACAGGCTTTTCCCACCAAAACTCTTACCCCTCCTAAATTCACCTCGGTCTTGAAAAACACCCAACATATTTCGTATTCAATGTAAAGGCTCGAGACTTCCTACCTGTAGCGTGAGCACTTTTCTAGTTCCAGTATTTCCTTTTTAAAAACATGACATTCTTTTTCTATCTCTGACCAGTCTTATGTTAGAAATATTGTTCCAGTATTCACTTTTGAACATATTAGAGAAACTCCTAGAAAATGTGCATAGTAAGTAGCCATGCCACAAGTGACATCAGAGAGCGGGTCAGACTGACAGAACTGTCCCCGGCGGCCAGAGTTCATAAAAGGATTGGTAACTGAAATTAACATTAGACCAGAAAACCGTCAGTCGCAAGCTACACATTTGAAACTTCCCTAAATGCACCTTCCTAAGGACGGCGAGCTGCAGCTCATGTCCAAAGTGGTCCGAAACCTGAATACCAACACGAGGGAGAATAAACACCCCTCAGACAGACAGTCACTGGTACAGCCGATTAGCTGTTTGAGCCAAGTACCTAGAAAAGCTAACTTCAGTGGGACCATTCTGCTACTATATCCAAACCATCCTACTCTCATCACCCACTGAGGAATCAGCGACAGGGTTGATTAGCCCATCTTCCAGAATGAGTGAAAGGAAAATCCATCCTGAAGTTCCGTTCAAGACTAGTCATTGGAGCCACGGACAACTATTGACATTGTGACCTCAGGGAGCCAATCAGAAAGACCCAACCACGGCAGCATCCACATAAATACATTCATGCAAAAATGTAACAACGATAAGTGTCCCTTATGGAACCATGGCTGGGGGAGACATCGTAACAAGCCGTCATATTGTGTCAGCCCGCTAGGGACCTGTGTGTTTAGCTAGTAAATAAATTAAACCAATTTGTATAGTACTGAATCATAAGGCTGGGGTTCTTACAGGTGCGAGGAGGATACAATGGTTAATAAGTTGACTTTAGCAATGTAATAGATTTCTACCGTCTAGAGTTTAAGTTGGGAGACGGTATCTTTAAAACCGTTTCCTCGGCACCCCAAATCCTAACACGATTCATTTAGAGTCGGGTAACAATTAAACAGTCCTCAGATAATTCAAGGTCACGACAGTAGTTTGTTGGTTTTAATTTCTAATCTTTTGGCCAATCAGACCTGGAAAAATCTGATTTAGTATATTTTTTATTTATTAAAAAACAGATATTGGGCTGCCTATTTGAAAAAAAAAATGCATATAAATTTGTCAAGGGAGGGTCATACTAGCAATGCCATAGCATTTCTCAACAATATTACTTTGTCTACTGCAAAGGCTTTTATAGCTAGTTAAATGACGGCTGTCAAATGTCTACGTCGTATGTCCAACATGTATATTCAATTACATTGACATGAATGCATTCTCATGTGGTGAGACATCCCTCTAAATGGTTCTTCAAATTCTAAATGATCCAGAATTGTCAGACTACAGGCGACCTGAATATTGATCAATTGACCGTGGTTTAACCCTTAGTTCCCGAATAGACAGTCGGTATCATATTTTCAAAATAAGTACTTCATTTTAATTAGGAATTTCATGCAATGCGCCAGAGCAATTCTCCGCTGTCGAAAAAATTGGTCACAAAATATATTCTACACCCATGGCATCAGATTCACACGTGGAGGACTTCTGTGAAGGGAGCAGCTCTACAAAGTAACCTACGCATTGACAGTTTAGGCCTACTTTTGTCACTTGCATCTTTGGGAGGTTTATCATTTACTGTTTAACTGACAGATATTAGCAAAAAGGGATTTGTGAAATCTGAAGACGTTACATTGAGAGACAAACCCCCACACCAGTACAAATCCACTTGAGCTGACAGACAAGAGCTTCCTCAGGATTTTACTCAACGATTTAAGCCAAGTATGATATAGTTGCAGCTGAAGTGACAAATCTGAACTGCTCATTTCGTGCACAGCCATGTGAATGTGGTGTCTTTTCCTATGATCTACAAAACATTATCAGCCTGTTTTTTCAAACTGCTACCACCCCCACCAGGGTGACATTTGATTTAATAAACCGCTGCAAAGTTACTCCCGTGACAGATGAGCCTTGTGCCAAATTTGGGGTTTTGCAACCATTTCATAAAAATTGTAAAATTGCGTGATTTGATAGCATTTGGCAAACCCTATCCCCCAAATAAATGGTTTTGACCAATAAAGTTGCTTCACTCCACTGCTTGGTGTAACATGTATCCAGATACTGAAAAGAGACCCGCAAAATAAAGTGTCATTTGCCGCGTGCATAATCACGGGCAAAGTCATTGAAGCCCATCTACCAAAGGTTGCAGTGTCCATTACAATGTAGGAAAAATAAGTAATCTTTCAATAGTTACCCAATTTAAATTCTTGAGAAGATGACAAAGTAAAAAATTAGGCCAGCGGTGTCCATCTGTGGCAAAGTGCTCACCCAAATCAATGCTTATGACAAACCCAGCTGTGTCGTAACATTTTTTTAAATATGAACATTAGCTAGCTAAATAAGGCTAGCAAGATGCTGCTACACTTGACTGTGGTATTTGTTCATTTTTAGCAACTCCCAATTAGCGCATTCCTCTAGGACAGGAAATTCCATTGAAAGTATCATCAACTTCTAGGGATCCTGTCAACTGATCCTATTCAGTTTCAAACATCAACTTCCATGCTGCACAGGCGTGTGAACCATCCATTATGTTTAGTGCAATAACCGTTTTAAACACAAGAGGTCACTTGTGCCTGAATTCAACAAGTATTCAGTCAGTGTTAAGAGCAGTTGTATGAAACCAAATCGGAAAGGCAAGCCAAGCTTGCCAGCCGCTCACAAACTTTCCCCCGGCACATTTATTGCCTGGTGCCCACATTCCCTTCCTTACAAATAACTGGACATGCGTGCATTCCTATCAAAATGCCTTATTTTCTGTGTAACGTTTCTACTGTAAACATACCCTAAGTATAATGTACTTAGCATTTTATGCCTGCATTCTGATTCTTGCCTAGATTGTAATGGACGTGTGTAAAACACTTTTGAAGGTGGTACTAATATGAGCTAACGCCATACAACGCAGTCGGGTTATCACGTAAGAGTCTGTCAGACTCGACTGACGTAAGGTGTTTAAGACACCTGGGATCTCGGAGTACCACCATAGACTTCAGTGCATTCAAGACAAAGACTTCCAAGCCGTTAGTTGATTTGAACACGGCATCACAGGGTTGCCAGATCAGACCCCCCTTTCCAGGGGTATTTAGCTTAGTAAAACTGTTGATAAATCCCCCATCTAAGTAACATTTCCTGCATCATCCTCTCCACAATACCTTACCCCAAGGACTTAATCAAATCAAATGTATCAGCTGATATCTAAGTCCTGTACAGAAACCCAGCCTAAAACCCCAAACAGCAAGCAATGCAGGTGTAGAAGCACGGTGGCTAGGAAAAACTCCCTAGGAAGGCCAAAACCTACGAAGAAACCGAGAGGAACCAGGCTATGAGGGGTGGCCAGTCCTCTTCTGGCCACCCCTCTTCTCTGCTGTAAGTTTAGCTCTGTTTAGCTTTCGTGCTACGTTTAAGCTAGGCTTGCATTTGGGGAGGTGACAACAATTGGCTTTTTGATTTGTTAATTGTAAACTACTTGTCATGTGTACGCCGTAACAAGTACAAAGATTTGTCACACGCTGAAGTGGCCAAACTAAGTTAAGATCTCAGGCAATGGAAGCAGTGAATGGAATTAGGGAGTTCTTGCTTGACAAACATGGCTGCCATATTTTCCAAACTAGATTTACATGGCTCCCTTGTACCGCATCACTGGTGAGCATATTGTAAAACAAGTCTAGCTGTTGTTTAGACTAGATGATAGCATTAACATTCATATATTTTACAAGCAAAGG